>NW_006408599.1:12298627-12299377 GCF_000296735.1 Chrysochloris asiatica | reverse complement strand
GTAAGCATCTTTCTGGTATTCTCTGCTTTCAGTTAAGATACATCTGACATCAAGCAATGATATCCTTCATTCCACGTCCTCTTCTGAATTGGGCTTGAAGCTCTGGAAGTTCTCTGTTAATGTATGCTTGCAGCCATTTTTATGTTATCTTTAGAAAAATTTTACTTGATTGCGATATTAATGTTATTGTCATATGATTTCTGCATTTCTTTAGGTCATCTCTCTTTGGAATGGGCACAAATATGGATCTCTTCCAATCAGTGGGCCAGGTAGCTGTCTTCCAAATTTCTTCGCATAGATGAGTGAGTATTTCCAGTGCTGCATCAGTTTATTGAAAGATTTTAATTTGTGTTCCATCAATTCCCAGAGCCTTGTTCTTTATTAATACTGTCAATGCACCTTGGACTTCTTCCTTCTTTGTCATTGGCTACTGGTCATATGCCACCTCTTGAAATGCTTGAACATCGACCATTTCTTTTTGCTACAGTGACTCTGTATTCCTTCCATCTTCTATTGATGCTTTCTGCATCACCCAGTATTTTGCCCATGGAATCCAATATTGCAAATCAAAGCTTGAATTTGTTCTTGAGTTGCGTCAGCCTGAGAAATGCTGGGCGTGTTCTTCCCTTCTTGTTTCTAACTCCAGGTCTGTGTACAGTTCATTATAATATTTGACTTTGTCTCCTTGAGCTGACTTTTGAAATTTTCTATTCAGCTCTTTTGCCTTTTCATTTCTTCCATTTGCTTTAG
>NW_006408599.1:12296567-12297277 GCF_000296735.1 Chrysochloris asiatica | reverse complement strand
GTTTCCGAGACTGTAAACTTTTATGGGCACAGACAGCCTCATCTTTCTCATGTGGAGTGGCTGGCTGACATGCACCACCATCGTTGTAAGGTAGCAGCTTAGTGCCTAACACGCAGTGCCCCCGGCCTCCTTACTAGGGTAATAAATTCTATCGTTCAGATGAGAAGCTTGAGGCACACAGTGGGGAAACAGCTCCAGGTCTGGGGGTGGGGAGAGGCCAAGAGGATGGCACCCCCACCTTGTTGCTCTCTTGTCCTGCCCTCCAGGGATGTTTGTACTTCTGAGATTATTAACCAGAGCAAACAGCAAACAAACTCTGCCAAGCAGAACTTGGACTTTGAGCTGCTTTTAAAAAATTTATTCTGGCCCTAAAAACACAAGGTTGGCCATGACCAGAGGGGTGCTGGCCCTTCCCCATTGGTGGCAGGAGAGTGTTGGGGTTCTGAGGCACCAGTTCCCTGCCCTTGTAAGGCACCTGAGGGTCCAAGAGTCCACAGAAATTGGCTAGGATCTAAAACCATTTTGTCGGGAACACTGGGTCTGTGTAGGTGCCTGGCCACATTTTTCATGTGAACATCCTGGAGTTTGGAGTCTTGGTGTGGAACCATGGGATAATGTACTGGACCACAAGGTTGGTGGTTCAATTTCACCAGCAGTTCCTCAGAAACCCTATACAGATCCAGTGCTTATCCTACAGTGCCACACCAGGA
>NW_006408599.1:12268098-12294826 GCF_000296735.1 Chrysochloris asiatica | reverse complement strand
TTTCTGTAGGTTTTGAATTGTTTCCAATGCTGTATCTATTTTATTTGATTGTTCCTGTAGCATTTTCCTGACTTCTTCCTTAGTTTTCTCAATTCCATTGTAAAGTGTTTTGATACATTTTATAATCATTTTTCTGAATTCCTTTTCAGGCATTTCCAAAGCCTGCCCTCCTTCCAGTATGGAGTGTAGGTCTACTTCCAACTCATTTGTCTTAGTCACTTTATCTTGTTTCTGACATGTGCTGATATGGTCATCTGTTTCTGTTTGGAGGGCATATTCAGGAGTTATCTGTGGCTTAATACTTAGATGGGTGTGTATTTTGGTATTTTTTCTGTTTTCTGATTGTCTCTAGGTAGCTGTGATCAGGAGAAGGGCTTCCCTTTTCACTGTTCTTCCTGAGAAATTTCAAGATGCCACTGTTGGTCATTATGACATAACTCAGGATTTAATTATTGGCCTGTTTCCTTTTTAGTCTACCTGTCCTGCTCCACAACCCCCGTTCAGGTCTTTTTCCTAGTGATAAACAGTTCAGGGCCAGCTGTGGCCATTTTGCGCTGCCGTTTAGTTTTAAGTGAACACTATCCCTTTAAATTTTTTTCCCCACTAATATCTTTTATTTGTCACCATTAAAAGTCTGAATTTTAAACAGATTCTTGAACTGGTGGCTCATAGCCATCAGCTCATTCAACTTTAGCACCTGTCTCATCTCTAGTAGCTTTTACAGAACTACTGCCTTCACCATGAAGCTCCATGAGTTTTCCCAACTCAAACTTGGGCTTCTTCAGCATATTTACTTTCCTAACAAACACATCATGGAGAGGGTAAATAGACTGGCAAGCCTTTTCTATGTCCTTTCCAATGCTGTCTGGAATCAGTTTATTGACTTCTTGGGTCATGATTTCCATCATTTTCTTCCGGATTTGATGGACCTGTTGGTGTTGAGCATAAGATGTCTTCCGAATCTGGTTGTTGTGTTTTTCAGTAAAACCAACACAGAACAGGCGAAGCAAATAACCATCTGTAGTCTTGACATCAACGTGAGCGTCAATCATGGTCTGCCATTTTTTGACCATGAAGCACATTTTATCATGGGTAAAATCCATGCCATGGAAGTTGGTCAAGTAGTTTTGCCCTGAACGTCCTCAGTAGTTAGCTTGAATTTCCTAAATGCAACTTCATCGTTCTGCAGATCAGCAAGACTCACGTCAAAAACACAATGCTTGAGTCCATCAAATGCAATTTTGTTTCCTTGAGTCCTTGTGACTAGTGTTTCCTCAATATTTCTTATATTGAACATAGCTGGTGCCTTCACATCATACCAATCTTTCTTAGAAAATGGATCAACCACTTTCTTCTTGGCTCTTTTTTTGCCACCTTTTGTAAGGCGCTTGTTCTTGCCGACTGCCATGGTGCTGCTCAGAGAGCCAAAAGGATGTCCCTTTAAATTTTGAGGAGATCGGTGTGCATGCATAATAGAACCCTCTGGGGGGTGGGTTGGGGTTTCTGCTCACTCAGGCACCCCTTCTAATCAGCAGAATGGAAGTGCGCAGATAGTGAGAGTTCAATAAACAGATACGAAGAAAAGAGTGTCTACACCTTTATCTCAGCGGTTCTGTCAGGTGTCTTTGGTGGCTCTGATCCTTCCCCCATTCAGTCTTGCCCAAGATGGCTACTCAGGGAGTGTCTTGGTTTTGAAAGCACTGGATTTCTTGCTTCTGCTATAAATTCCACTGGCTGTAAGCCTTCCAATTTTCTAAATATTCCTTTATAAGTGGTTCAGAGTTCTGGGACCATCCCCTGAGCCTGCTTGGTCCGGTATTCTGTGTTGTTGCTGATGGAGCTCCTCACTGCACTTTGACCCCATCTGCCATCTTGTTTGTTCCATCCATTATCTTTTAATTCCATTTTCCCCACAAACCTTTAAAAGCTCCCTTGTATTATAGGTTATATATGTACTGTACCATTATGTTAGGCAAATCTGCTGCACCAGACCTCTTTAAATTGTTCAAGACCAAAGATGTCAATTTGAGGACTAAGGTATGCCTGACCCAAACCATGGTATTTTCAGTAACATCTTACGCATGTGAAAGTTGGACAGTGAATAAGGGAGACCGTAGAAGAATTGATGCATTTAAATTATGGTGTTAGAGGAGAATATTGAAAGTACCATGGGCTGCCAGAATAACCAACAGATCTGTGTTGGAAGAAGTATAGCCAAATGCTCCTTGGAAGTCAGGATGGCCAGACTTCGTCTCTCATGTTTCACACATATCATCAGGAGGAACCAATCTCTGGAGAAGGATGCCATATTTGGTAAAGTGAAGGGTTGGAGAAAAAGAGAAAGACCCCCAATGAGATGCATTTGCACAGTGGCAATGGCAATGGTTACAATCGTAGCGATTGTGAGGTTGGTGCAGGACTGGGCAGTTCCGTTGTGCCTGGAGTCAGTATGAGTTGGTACCAACTCTATGGCACCTAAGAACAGCAACAGCAACCATTATATGCTTTGGATAAAAGAGATGCATTGTGTTTGCTTCGTACATCTAGTTACGTCTATTATATTCTGTTCGTGGATAGGGATTTCAGAACTCTACTATTGCTTTTGGTGTGGCCCTATAGAATAAGCACTCGACCTCAAGGTCAGTTTGAACTACAAGGTTGGCAGTTCAAATTCACCAGCTGCTCCTTGGAAATTCTATATGGGGTTGCTTTGAGTTGGAACAGTCTTGACAGCACTTAACAGCAACAATGATCACTTTATAGGACCATGGATGTGTATGTGGTTGGACCTTGCCAGAGCAGACATTACATGGTAGTGGGAAACACAATGGAAAGGCTTAGAGTTGGAAGACGAAGAGATAGAAACACATAGAGGCATTTGGAATGGAAGAAAAGTCAATATGGCAGGAGCTTGGGGTGCAAAGTGAGGGTCAAAAGTAAGGCTGGAGAGGTGGCTAGCGTCTAGCAGTTGGACTTTGTTATGAGGCCATGGGGTTTGCTCTTTACCCTGAGAGCACAGTGCACTGGCAGGCAGCCAGTCAAATGTGTAATCTGGAGAGACTGTTCCAGAAGTAGAAGTCGGAGTCTCAGGAAAACAACTCCCTCAGATGTTTTCCAGAAAGAAGGACAGGGAGGGGTAATAGAACCTGGTGGCTGGGCTGGCAGAGACGTCAAGTACTCAAAGCAGAGGGTCTGGTCAAAGATGGGGAACAGGGGAAGGAATGGCAGAGGTATCTGTCTGTGGGCCTCACCCAAAATGTTTTTCCTTGCCCAGCTCCCTGAAACTTGAGACCACAGCCTATCTTTTCAGGGATGCCTCCTGGGGAAGCTGGAGGTGGTTGGCATCCAGGTCTCCATGACGAGCAACGTAAAAGGGACTATTCTAACTGCCCCCTATGTGTAGGCTTTGCTACTTGGTCCCCTAATTCTAGACTAGCCAGAGACTTGAGTGCCAGTCCCAGTCCTACTGACTTGCTGGATGACCAGGGGCAGGGGGAGAGTTGTTTCTTCCCTGGCCTCTGTTCTCTGTTTCCTCACCAAGAGCTCCAGATGAGGGTACAGGGCTGACAGGAAGTTTGGGGGACATTGATGTATATGCTCCTGGCTGTATGCCTGAGGGACCCGTGGCACCACCAGCTAAGGGCTCTATACACACAGTGTCAGATTGCACAATAAACACGGTAAACATGAGCTTATTTACTAATCTGCAGTGAGCAATTTTACATTTTTACCACATCAAAGATTCTGCTTCTCGCTATAGCGACCCCACAGCACTTTCCTACAGAATCGAATCCTCATTTTAAATTGACAGTCCCTGACAGGGACACAGGCTTACTTGTGTCTGTTTACTAATCTGTAGTGAGACAATTAGTAAATAAACTGGGCCTACTTTGCTGTGGCGCTGTAGTACAAGCACTGGACTGCTAACCATGAGGTTGGAAGTTCAAACCCACTAGCCACTCCTTGGAAACCATATACAGAGTCGCCATGAGTCAGACTCAACTCAGTGACACTTAACAAGAACAAGAACCTTGCTTACTGAGTAATAAACCCCTGCCTATACTCAGGAATTACTCTGGGCATCTTTCAAGGAATTTGAGAAGGTGTGAGGTCTTCTGTCCACCAGAGGGCAGCAGAGAACTTCTGGAAATGCAGCCTGGTTTGCCTGCAGATTTCTGGGTAGACTGGGAGGGAGCTAAGGAGCTCTGGTAGCGTAGTGGTTACTAACCAGGCTTTGAACTGAAGTTAGAAACTACCAGCTGTTCTGTGGGAGAAAGATGAGGCTTTCTGCTCCCATAAAGATTTACAGCCTCAGAAACCTTGTACAGGGTTGCTATGAATCAGAAGCGACTCCACAGCACATCACACCACCAACAACTGCATGCCTAACTGTTTTAAACAGTTTGTATGGATTCACCCGTTTTATCTTTACATCATCCCCTAGTAGCTCTTGTTGTTCTTCATGGGTAAACCCAACAGAGCCCTTTCACAGAGGAGGAAACTAAGGCTCAGAGGAGTAAAATAACTGCCTCAGAGTCCCAGTGCTAGAAAGTGGGGCAGACCAAGGCCCAAGGGGTTACCTAGCAAGTCCCAGGCATGGCTGGGTCTGGAGACCAGCTTGGAGAGGTGCCCCAGCCTCCTCACTGGGTGCTCCCTCCACCACACAGAGGTGGGGGCTCTACTTACAATGATCTTGATTCTAGCTCAGGCTACACTGAGTCTTGTTTCCTGGGTAGTTGTAAAGAATTCCTTTGTCTCTGGAGTGGGGAAGGTTCATGGGGGTGGGGGCGGGGAGAGTTTGGCAAGCTTTCCCTGTTCAGGTTTTGCTCAGCTTTGGTGGTGGGGCCTGATTTCTCCAGGGACAGCATAGTAGATACTCCTCTGTCTGGTCCTCTTCTGTGGTTCTACTGATGGCACTTCACACAATGGTGGAGGGACAGACTCAGGAGCCAAACCACCTAAATACAAATCCTGTTTCTGTCACCTCCTGTCTGTGTGATCTTGGACAGCTTTCTGAGCCTTGCTTGCCTCACTGCATAAGGAAGACAATATTATGAGAATCGTTGTGAGAAATGAGTGATTTAATGTATCGCAAATGTTGGCAACAGTGCTTGGCAAACACACAAAACATTTGCTAGTTGTTATTATTTGTTCCATTCCATAGTAATTGTTGCTTTACTTGCTTTTCCCCCCACATGACTGGAAGCTCCTTAAAAACAGAATGGTGGCTCATGGCCACGCCAGTGCCCCTTATGATCAGTAGAACAGTCCTGGCCTTCAAGTACGGACTTAGTTAATATGTAATTAGTGGCTGGGAAACCTTCTGTCCAGAGCCAACTTAATGAAGGAAGATAGCCCTGCCCAATTTTCAAAGGTCTCCTTGTAGAAAGAGGCCAGTGATTCCCAAAGAACATGTCTGGCTCACACACTTAGGTGTATGGTAGAGCCAGGCTTAGAACCCAGGTCTCCTGACTCCAGTCCTGAACCAAAATACCAGCCCAACTGTAAATTTCAGGACCTGCTGCTCCTTGATTCATAGCCCCAGTCCCAGTGCACAATACTTGTTAGCTTAAAAGGAGGGAGAGTCCTTGGAAGGAGATTAAGAAGATAGAAATTGGCGGGGGGTCGGGGTGGGGGGGTAGGAATAATCTGCTTTTGTTATCTAGTGCTCCTGTAACAAAAAATATCACAAGCAGATGGCTTTAACAAAGAAACATATTTTCTCACAATTAGGAAGCTAGAAGTCTGAATTCAGAGCACTAGCTCTGGAGAAAAGTCCTTGAATCCTTTCAGCATCCATCCGTAGGCCCAGCATTCCTTGAAGATCTCTATGTATTTTGGCATCAATCTTCCCATGGATCCAGGAACTTCACAGTGAAGGGAGCCCAGGTCCAAAGGATGCAGTCCTCTCCTGCCTCTTCTTTCTTGGTGGTAGTAAGACCCTCTGAGCCCTGCTTGCCTGTTTAATCTCTTTGATATCTCAAAGGAGACTGACTCAAAACACAACCTAATCCTGTAGATCACATCTGGCCTCATTCACATCACAGCAGTGAGGATTTATAACACAGAGGATCATTACATCAGATCAGGGCTGATCACATTACATCACATCATGGGGCTGATTATATCATATTAGACCCTATCATTGGGGGGTTACTCTATCTTAACTGCTAAACCGCTGAGAATCCAGGTCCAAACAAGTGGAAACAAAACCTTAACTATCACATCTTCTAAAAGGACACAGGATTCTCTCTCAAAAGGGTTGAAAATCACAAGTTGAATATGAAATTGGGTAAGCATAAAGTTGGGCCAAATGTGTCATTAGGCAGAGGAAAGACAGACACTAAGTGAGAGAAACCTGGGGTTGCTGCGAGAAAGCTGACTGAAGTAGAGACTGGTGGTGTGCTGGGCAAGAAGATTTTCACAAAATCTGATGATTCCAACTCTCAGGATCATCTGGAAGCTGGTTCCCCAGATGAGGCCTCACAGGCTTTTAAAAAAATATCAACAGACAAGCTCTTCCTGAAGCTCCTGTTGTCCAAAGCAAGCCCTTGCAGCCACGTTGCCCCACCGTGCATTGTCTAAGAATTGGGTTCCCAAGGATCTGAAGAACATAACTAGAGTTCCAGACATTTAACTCATTCTGTCCATCTGTCAGAATTCTACAACCTGTGGATGACCTTGAATCCCTGCTGCTTCAAAGATCTGGAATTCTGGGAAATTCCTATAGTGCTTCAGGATTTCTGAGCGCTGATCCCAATCTTTAAGTTCTGTGGCACCTGGCTTGTTATCTGGTATCACCCTACTCCTAGTGTTCCCCAAGCCTAGACGTGAGGCTGGCCTACCTGGAGTGTTGCCAGAACCTGGAGTTTCTTCTAAGTTTGACAGTTCTGAAGAATTCCTAACATATCTCAGGGGTCCAGAGAACTGCCCCAAGTTCCAGCATTCTGGGGAAAGCCTATGTTTTCAGGATTCTAGAATTGCCATTTCCAGTAATACTTATTGGGTTCTGAGAGTCTTGCGTGTTATCTGGCGCACTGGGGAATTTCTGAAGACCAGCGGCAGCTGCAGAGTGAGACTGCTGGTTAAGAGAGGGATTTATGTGATGGCTTAAGACATAGAGGTTGTTATAATTGTGTGCCATCGAGTTAGTTCTGACTCATCCTACAGCACCACACCAGGGCTCAGAGATGGGGGTTGTTGTTGTTAAGAGCCGTTGAGTCAGTTCCGATTCATAATGACCCTGTGCAGGGTTGCTGAGGAGCAACTGGTAGGTTTAAACTGCTGGCCTTGTGCTTCACAGTCCAGTGCTGATCCTACAGCATCACACCAGCAGTCCAGAGGTGGGGGTAGTGGGGGGTCTGTCCCCTTGAGTCTTGAATATGAAGTGGAATTTTTGCTGAGCTAGAGCCCAAGCTGGAACTCGAAAACTGGAAAATCATGGTTGGCTTCAGTGGGAGAAGGAATTGTCCCTAGCTCCAGGGCAGCTAGGGAAAGCTCTCACGCTCAGTGCCAAGGGCCTCCCCTTCCTGAGGCTGAACACCCTCCAACAAGCAGAGACACAATTCAGAGACAGGGGCTGGGGCTCTGGGGAGCCGAGAGGAAGCCAGGTATATACACCTGCCGGACCACCTAAGCTAACAGGGCGTCCAATGACCAATTTCAGGAGAGTGACTTTCTGACTCTCATCAGTTTCACCCTTCTCATCTTCTTCAGATCTTCAGGTCTTCCCTGACTGCCCCTCACATAAGGAACTGCACCCCCCAACCTGACAGTTGCCTCCTCCTGTATTTTGCATCTATCATCATCTGACACCCCACATTTTGCCCATTTTCTTGCTTTATTGTCTGTGTTCTGTGAGAGGATTTTCATGCTTTGGTCAATGCTGGTCCAAAATGACTTCTCCAAGATTTGTTGAATGAATGCATATGCATTCTGAGTCCAGAGTGTCAATTCTACCAAGCTGTCATGTTGGCTAATTGTTGGTTTTGACGGAATAGCCTGTGATAGGTGAAGCCTCGGGCTGTACTCTTTACATCTCTGTAGGTTTAATCCCAGGACAGCCTGTGAAGGGTCACTATTATTGTGTCCACTTGCAGATAGACTGACAGAGTGATGAAGCCACTTATCCAGGATCACTCTGGGAGAAGTGAAGCAGCTGGGATTTGAATTTGGGCGGCAGCCTGGGGCACCTGGTTGCTGCCCTACATACTTGGGCTTTGCCACATGGACGCTGGCCTTCAGTCACTCTTTGTTGAATGCCCCTAGTGCCCAGTAGCGAGGCTGGCTCTCAATGTCCTGAGTCCAGCAGCCCCAGCTTTGGGGAACAGACTTGAGAGTCAGAACCGGCACTGGGAGAGGTCTAGAGAAGCTCAGCACACAGTACAGAGATAACATTAAGGGATATTCCAGCGTTACTTTCCAAACGTGTGCGTAAAAGAGTGCTGGGTCTTATCTTGCTTGGACGTTCACTGGGGAGGAGGAGGCGGAGAACAGGTCAGGCCTGAGGGGAGGTCTGAGCAGCTGGACCAGAGGATGGCCATGATCTACCCCCAGCATCCTCAGGTTCCTGGCAAAGTCTTGGCTGCTTTCTGGTGTGCTATCTGGTTTCAGCCTGCTCCTAGTGTTCCCCAAGCTTAGAGGGAAGGCTGCCTGTCTGAAGCTGAGCCTGAACCCAGGGCCTTGTATGAGGTCTGGCCCCAGGCCTCAGGAGATTCTCAACCCAGGGACTGGCTCAGGGATCACTGGCAGAGTCTCCTCTCTTCTCTATGGTGGCCTCTTTACTAGACCCTGGGTTCCAGATATCACCCTCGCCAATCAGGTCACCTCCTACAATTGGTCTGGATCCAGATATAAAGCTAACTCAGTGACTCCCCAAGGTCTTTCCATGGCTTGTCTTTGCCCTTGGGACAAGCCCAAACTCCTACGTGGCCTGCAACCTTGTTGTCCTTGGCAACCTCCGGAGTCTCAACTCTCCTGCCTAAGGCTTGGCCACTGGACACCTCTCACTCCTTAATTTAGCTCTAGATTTTTGTCCCCAGAACACCCCCTCCTCCTCTGGGCTAGCTGCTGCTCATCCCTTGGGCCTTAAATGATGAAGGCCCTTAACACAGTTTCATTATGCAAACTTTCCTGACCCCTCTGTCTTAGTTATCTACTATGGCTATAATAGAAATACAAGTGAGTCCACCGCTCGTCTTGACAGTTTGTCATACTGGGGTGGCTTGCATGTTGCTGTGATGCTGGAAGCTGTGCCACAGGTGTTTTGATTACTGGCAGGGTCAACTAGGGTGGACAGGTTTCAGCTGAGCTTCCAGATTGAGACATACTCAGAACAAGGAAAGGCAGACTACTTCTGAATTATTAGCCACTGAAACCTTAAGAAAAGCAGTGAAACACTGCCAGCAAACACCAGAATACTGTAACATGATGAAGAACACCAGACTATTATCAGATACAGTGCTGGAAGATGAGCCCCTCAGGTTGGAAGGCACTCCAAATACCACTGGGGAAGAGCTGCCTCCTCAAAGGAGAGCTGACCATGATAACACGAATGGAGTCAAGCTTTCAAGACCTCCATCGGCTGATGGGGCACAACTGAAAATGAGGAGAAACAGTTGTAAACATCCATTAATAATTGGAACATGGAATGTATGAAGTATGAGCCTAGGAAAATTGGAAGTTGTCAAAAATGAAATGGAATGTTTAGCCACCTAGCAGACATAGCAAACTGTCCCTCATCTGATTATTCAGTTATGCTTGTTAGTAATTGCATACATGAGCCCTGGATATCCACAGATAAATGTAAAAACCTTCCCTAAAAGCCGAGACTGTAAATTCCAAAAAGGCAGTCCCCCCCACCCCCCCAAAAAAGGAGAAAAGCCAAAGAGGATAGAGAGAAACACTGTTAACTGATGATGTATGGAGGGGATTGTAATCAATGTAATGAAACAAGTCATATGAATGGTTCCATGTGAAACTGATGATGTGCCCTGTAAACTTTCACTCAATCCACAATAAAAACCTTAAAAAAGAAAGAAAGAAAGAAATGGAATGGATTAGCTGAGATGGATTGATATTGGCCATTTTGAATCTGACAGTCATATGGTTTACTATTACTATCCTGACAAATCAAAGAGGAATGGCATCACATTCATCATTAAAAAGAACATTTCAAGATCTATCTTGAAGTACAACACTGTCTATGACAGGATAATATCGATACGCCTACAAGAAGACTAGTTAACACCATTATTCAAATTTACGCACTAACCACTAAAGCCAGTGAAGATGAAATTGAAAAATTCTGCAAACTTCTTCAGTCTGATATGGATCAAACAAGCAATCAAGATGTACTGGTGATGGAATGCAATGGTTGGGAAAAAAGAAGAATCAGTAGTTGGAAAATATGGTCTTGGTGATAGAAATGATGCTGGGGATTGCATGCTAGAATTTCGCAAGACCAATGACTTCTTCATTGCAAATACCTTTTGTAAGCAACATAAAAAATGACTATACACACAGGCCTCACCAGATGGCATACACAGAAATCATACTGACTACATCTGTGGAAAGAGACAGTGGAAAAGCTCCATAGCATCAGTCGAAATAAGGGCAGGGACAGACTATGGAACAGACCATCAATTGCTCATATGCAAGTTCAAGTTGAAACTGAAGAAAATTAAAGCAAGTCCATGAGAGTCAAAATATGACCTTGAATATATCCCGCCTGAATTTAGGGATCATCTCAAGAACAGATTTGATGCATTAGACACTAATGATAGAAAGCCAGAAGAGTTGTGGGATGACATGAAGAACATCATACAGGAAGAAAGCTAAAGTTCATTTAAAAAATAAAGAAGAAAGAAAAGACCAAATTTAATATCAGAAGAGATTCTTACATTTGTTTTCCAACAGAGATGCTAAAGCAAATGGAGGAAATGAAGAGATGAAAGAGCTGAACAGACTCTAAGGGCAGCTCGAGAAGAAAAAGTCAAATATTATAATGAAATGTGCAAAAATCTGGAATAGAAAACAAATGGGAAGAACATACTCAGCATTCCTCAAGCTGAAAGAACTGAGGAAAAAATTCAAGCCTCTCATTGCAATACTGAAGAATTCTTTGTGCAAAATATTGAATGATGCAGAAAGTATCAAAAGACGATGGGAAAAAAAAGATACACAGAGCCACTGTACCAAAAAGAAAAGGTTGATGTTCAACCATCTCAAGAGGTAGCATGTGATCAAGAGCCAATGATACTGAAGGAGGAAGTCCAAGGTGCACTGAAAGCATTGGAAAAAAAACAACGTTCTGGGAATTGATGGAATCCAAATTAAAATCTTTCAAATAACCGATGCATCACTAGAACACTCACTCATCTATGCCAAGAAATTTGGAAGGCAGCTACTGGCCAACTAATTGGAAGAGATCTGTATTTGTACCTATTCCAAAGAGAGGTGACTGAATGGAATGTAGAGATCATGGGACAGTATTATTAATATCATATGCAAATAAAATTTCACTCAAGATGATTTTTAAGTGGCTGCAACAGTACATTGTCAGGGAACTGCCAGAGGATCACGCCAGATTCTGACAAGGACATAAAACGAGGGATATCATTGCACACGTCAGATGCTCTCTGGTTGAAAGCAGAAAATACCAGAAAGATGTTTGTCTGTGCTTTACTGATTATGCAAAAGCTTTTGACTTGGGGATCACGACAAACTATGGACAACATTGTGGAGAAAGAGTATCCCAGAACACTTAATTGTGCTCATGAGGAGCCTGTACATAAACCAAGAACAAGGGGACACTGAATGGTTTAAAATCAGGAAAGGTGTGCGCCAGGGTTATATTATTACACCACATTTATTCAATCTCTGTGCTGAGCAAATAATCAGAGACTCTGGATTATATGAAGAAGAATGTAGCATCAAGATTGGAAGAAGACTCACTAACAACCTATGATATGCAGATGAAATGGCCTTGCTTGTTAACGTAAAAAGGACTTAAAATACTTACTGATGAAGATCAAAGACCACAGCCCTTGGTATGTGTTGCAACTCAATGTAAAGAAAACAAAAATTCTCACCACTGGGTCAGTAAATAACTTCAAGATAAATGGAGAAAAGATTGAAGTTGTCAAGGACTTCCTTCTTCTTGGATCAACCATCAACACTCATGGAAACAGCAGTCAAGAAATCAAATGATGTATTGCATTGGGCAAATCTGCTGCACAAGACCTTTTGTTGTTGAAGAGCAAAGATGTCAGCTTGAGGACTAAGGTGCACCTGACCCAAGTCATGGTATTTTCAATAGCCTCATATACATATGAAAGTTGAACAACGAATCAGGGAGACTGAGAAGAATTGATGCATTTGACTGATGGTGTTGGAGGAGACTATTAAAAGTACCAAGGACTGCCAAAAGAACAAACTAATCTGTTCTGGAAGAAGCACAGACAGAAGGCTCCCTGGAAGCCAGGATGGCCAGACTTGTGTCTCATACTTCTAACATGTTATCAGTAGGGACAAATTCCTGGAGCTAGACATCATTCTTGGTAAATGGAGGGTTGGCAAAGAGATGGATTGGCATAGGGGTAGCAACAATAGGCTCAGGTGATTGTGAGGTTGGCCCAGGACCGGGCAGTGTTTTGTTCTGTTGTGCATAGGGTCACTATGAGTCGGTACTGATTTGATGGTACCTAACAACAAGAACAATGGACTGCCAGAAGAACAAACAAATCTGTGTTGAAAGTAGTACAACCAGAATTTTCCTTAGAAGCAAAGATGACTTTGTCTCTCATACTTCGGACATTTTCTCAGGATGGACCAGTCCCTGGAGAAGGACATCATGCTTGGTCAAGTGGAGGCTCAGTGAAAATCAGGGAGACCCCCGCCCCCCGCCAAATGAAATGGATTGGCACTGTGGCAGCAGTAATGGGCTCAAGCATAGCAGCAATTGTGCGGATGGCACAGGACTCGGTGGTCATTATGAGTGGAAATGACTCACTGACACTAACAATATGCGGAGGACTTGAACAAATGAAACGATTCACTCACCGTTTGAGAGGCTGGAAGTCTGAATTCAGAGTGATAGCTTTGGAGAAAGGTGGTTTCCTTTCTGCATCTGTGGGCCCAGCATTCCTCTAAGATCTCCATGTGTCTTGGTATCAGTCTTTCCCTGGATCTAGAAGCTTCACAGTGCAGGACCCCAGGCCCAAAGGACACATTCCACTCCCAGCTCTTTTATGTTAGTGATACTAGGTCCTTCTCTCTCTGCTCACGTCTTTCTTGTTTTATATCTCAAAAGAGAGCAACTCAAAATACAGCCTAATCCTGCAAATGCCATTTGGCCTCATTAACATCCTGGAAGTAAGGATTTACAGCAGAGAGGATAATCACATCAGATCAGGGCGGGTCACTTTCCATTAGTCAAGGGGTGATTGCATCCTGTTAGGTCTCATCCTGGAGGTGGTAACTACATCTTAGCTGCTAAACCACCAGGTTGGCACAAAACCTTAAGTCTCACACCCTCCACTGCGTCTAATTAAAGTAGCCTTCCTCTGTACCTCCAAGGTGCCCTGGTTGTTGTTGTTAAGTGCCATTGAATCAGTTTCAACCCATAGCGACCCTGTATAGGGTTTCCAAGGAGCAGCTGGTGAGCTTGAACCACCGACCTTGCAGTTCAAATGGCTTTGTAGTCTGGCGCATTAACCCACAGCGCCACACCCTGGTAGTGTAGTGGTTATTTGTTGGGCTGCTAACCAAAAGGTCAGCAGTTGGAATCTACCTTCTGCTCCTCTGGAGAAAGATGAGTCTTTCTGCTTCCATAAATATTTACAACCTCAGAAACTTTATGTAGGGTCACTATGAGTCGGAACCGACTCTATGTCAAACTACGACCACACTTCTGTGCCTCTAGTCATCCAAGCTCCCCATCCATGCATAAATTGTGGTTGTGAATGTGTGTGTCTGTCCCCCCCCCCCCCCAAGTCTATGAGCTGCCTGGGCAAAGTGACCTGGTTTGTTGTCGGGGGTTTGTCATCTTCCAGGTTGGCCTTCAGCTGTTGCCAGTGAAGCATGTTGGATGATGGAACAAATGAACAAAGGGATAAACCACGTTTATCTCCTGGTCTCATGTTCTCTAACTATCTAAGGGGAGACTCAGGTTAGACTCAGCCTCTTTCTGTAATGAGATCCTTCCACTCCTACCAGCAATTTCTCAGGCCACATCTGGACTTCGCCAGAATGTAGACCACCGTCTTCTATTAGGTACTTAGGGCAAACCTACTGCCATTGATTCAGATGTGTAGCCAACCTATTGGACAGAGTAGAACGTCCAGAGGGTTTCAAGACTGCAAATCTTTACACAAGCAGACTGCCACATCTTTCTCACTTGGAGCGGCTGGTGGGTTTGATCTGCTGACCTTCTGGTTAGCAGCCCAGTGCACCTTATACTTAGCTGGGATTCATAATATTCCACACATCCCTGACTCTCACTAGAGTTCAATGAGACAGGGAGCTTTGTCCCTCAATTAATCATGTGGAAACTAGGAATTGGTACAGAGAGGGCACAGGACTTGCCTAGCATCCCAGAGGTCTGTGGTAACAAAACACAGGCATCCTGGGCTCTATCCACCATGGCACATGCAGCTGGCACAGGAGCTAGCCCCTCGATCTACCACCTGCCTCAGCTTAATGCCAACTCAGGTTCCCTCAGGCCTCCTTTGTGGGGATAAGCACCAATGTATTCCCCTAAGCCTTGCCAGCAGCCAGCTCAATTAAAACTCATGTGCTATATGAAAAGGGCTCAGACTCTCCCTAGAAGCTTATCTCTTGAATTTCCTCCATGGGGAAACTGACTAGCCCAGAAGACAGGACCAACCAGACTTGGAGGGGAAGCCTCTCTTTATTCATTTATTTCATTACCTGCTGTCTGCCTTATTTCCTGTGGTCTGGGGCAATGTTCCCTTTGCTCCACCAAGTAGTGCCCCCAGCCTCGCTCCCAGCTTGTGGGAACTGTCTTCTGTCCAGCCCAGCTTCAGGGTGGAACAGCAGGTGTGCTCCCATTTTACAGATGGGGATATTGAGTCCAGGGGTGCAGAGCCTGGCTCCAGGTCACACAGAAGTCTCCTGGGTCTCTACTTTGCATTCAACAGGGAGGGAGGACTTGGCCAGGGCTCAGTGTACCCTCACTGGGGCGTGGTTGACTCCGGCCCCGTCGCAGGGAGCTGCCGATCTGGTCTCTTAGGGCCTCCAGTCTCCTTGCCAAGCTCGGGACCCCAGCTGCACCTAAGGAGCACAGTTAGAGTTGAGGCCTGTATTCCTGAGGGTTCCCCCCAGGCCCTCTGGGATCCTCCATGCTCTGGAGGAGTCTCAGGCGGGGACCTCCTCCACCCCTCCACACACCATGGGCTCCAGCACAGTTGGGTACACAGCTGGCCTCAGTAAGAGAATTCTGACTTCAGGAACTGGAAGGGATCTTAGAACTCACTTCTCAACACCCAACCCACTTCAGAGATGGGAAGACTATGAGCTGCAGTGTTGGAGAGGGTGGGCTCTGGTCCAAGGTCACAGAGCCGTCAAGGGGCCCCTCCCTCTCTCCCTCCTTCACCTTTCAGCACTGGTGATGAGTTTGAGGGCCCCAGGGGCAGTGGGGGTGCAGAGGGGACCACCTCTTCCTTGGTCAGTATCTCTGCCAGGTCTCGGGTCTGAGTCCAGTCACTGTGAGTCCTGGACCTGAGGCAGGTGGAGTTGGGGGTGAGACTTCAAGCTCCCCAGGCCACCACCCCACCTCCCCAGGGCTGGGCCCACCTCTCTCTGGGGCACTTGGTGGAGGCAGAGCTGCATGGTGGTACGCAGGGTGGGGGTCGGGCAGACAGGGGCACGCTGGATGGGGCCTCAGGGACAAACATCTGCAGAAGAGACCAGATCACCCTGGATGACCTTACCCCACCCCCTGGTGCCATCTACAACAGGATCCCCCTGCCCCACAGGGCGAAAAAGGGTCAGGTTGGCATATGAGGGTGGGGTCTTGGTTCTTTTTTGTTGTGTGCAGAAAAATGCCCCCTCTTGAGACTGGGAACCCCTTGAGAGCAGGGTCCATGTCTGGTTTATCTTTGAATTCTCAATATCCAGAGATGGGGCAGGCCCAAGGCAAGGAGCTAAGGGAGAGATTAAGTGAGTGAATGAATAAATGAGTAGGTTAATGTGTGAATATGTGAAAGGCAGAGAAAGGAGGGAAAGAGAAGGGAGACAAGCAGTTTATCTAAGCTCCGGGCCAAGGGAGGCCAAAGCCCGTGCTCCCTCTCTGTGACTCAGCCGGGGACCTGAAATCCGGGAGCTTTTGGAGCCTCCTGAATTGTGACCCCCTTGCTCCCCACTCTTCCAGCCTTCCCTCATCTCTCACCTTGACTTTTCCTACCTGAGGCAGGTGGAGTTCCCTCCGTGGGCAGGCCCAGTGGGCCAGAGGTGCTCGACACAGGGGACAGAGGTGGCAGGCGGGCCAGACGCAGAGGGGGGGCAGTGCCTATGAGAAGGTGTGTCAGAGGCTCCTGTGATGGCCTGCTCCTTGCCCTGAAGGCCAGGCAGTGAGACTCACATGGCAGGGAGCAGCTGGCAGCATCAAGCAGGGACATGGGTGGGCTGGGCCTGGGCCTGGCTGGTGAAGGTAGCAAGCAGAGAGAAGGCGCCTGGAAGGAACGATGTGATCTGTGCCTGCAGCCCACAGGCCTGCACCCAGACTGTCTGCCAAGTCCCACTTGATGTAACAAACGTGTGTGCACTGACTATGTGCTTTCCATATGAATTCACTCCATTCAGTCTTTAAAAGGACCCTAACTACTGGTATCCCCATTTTACAGAAGACAGAAAGGAGGCATTGAGAGATTAAATACCTCACTCAATAATATCACACAGCTAGTAGGTGTGGCACCGGGGGATTCAGCACTGAACCAAAAGGTTGGTCTGAACCACAAGATCAGCAGTTCAAACCCATCAGCTGCACGAAGGGAGAAAGACGAGACTGCCTGCTCCTGTCAAGATTTATAGCTTCTGAAACCCAGTGTGAATGCAGGGTCATTATCAGTCAGAGTTGACTCAGTGGCAGTGGGTCTGGTTTGGTTTGGCCTGATTCCGGAGGCCAGACTCGGAACCATTTCATGAAACAACCCCTTTCCTGCCTGTCTTTCACCCTGGGGTCTACCTCACAGCTGGCAGCAGGGTTCACCTCTCCAGCTCGTGGACCTGCTGAGCCAGGACATGCTGCTCATCCCGTGCCAGATCCCAGCGATTCTGTAGCTGCTGCTTCTCTTTCCTGAGGAGGGGTGACAGGAGGCGAGCAGGTGGGGTACACAGCTAAGGACGGGATGGCGGAAGGCAGCTTGGCAGAAGCAGACCAGCAGCGAGGGGAGGGACCCTGGGCCCCCTGGCCATGGGCTGGGTCCTACCTGAGTCTTTCATTTTCCAGCATGAATTCCTGTAGTATCCCTTCGAGGTTCCGCTGGGCCCAGGCCCCCCGAGTCTCACTGAGCCTGGAGGCTACAGGGAAGGGGAGGTGGCTGGATCCACCAGGAGCCCCAGACCCTGCCACATCCCAGCCCCATCCCTGGGAAGGTCTGACCTTTGAAATCTCCTTGGTCCAGCTGCGTCCGTAGGTGATGGCTCTCTTTCTGGAGCGGCAGCACCTCAGTCTCCAGACGCTGGGGCTGCTTTGCTGCAGGGCTCTGTGGAGACAGAGGCCCCTAGGTGCCATCTATGGCTGCACAGGAGATGCATAACACCAGGGCTTCCAGGTGTGGCCATCTAGTGACTCCAGCCCACACTGCACTCCCTGGCCCTGCATCCAGACACAAGACTGCATCCACCAGAGAGGGCGTCCTTTCCTAATTATATCAAGTTCAGTCCCAAACTCAATTCTGTGCCAACCTTGGTTTAGATTATATAACTCCAAATAAGACCTCAAATCAGACATCAGTGGGAGAAAGATGAGGCTTTCTGCTCCTGTAAAGATTCACAGCTGTGGAAACCCTATGCAGGGTCGCTATGAGTCAGAACTGACTCAACAGCATACAACCACCACCGCCATTAGACATCAACTCAACTTAGAGTTAACCATGATACCAACGGGGATCCTGATTAGACCCTTTAATCATACTTCAAACCAGACCCCAACTTAGGCCGGTTCTAACCTGACAATGACCTGATGTGAACTCTGGCTCACCTTACCCACCCATGGCATTATCTCTAAGACCACAACCCTAATGCCAACCCTGGTCCACTCCCAGAAGTCAACTATGATGCTTCAACTCAAGCTCCAACTGTGTCCTGGTTCTGGATAAGCCCTCTTGCCTGTCCCTTCTTCATTCACCTTGGGAACCTGCGGCCGAGTGGTAACTCGCTGGGCTCGGTTAGCATACCGCAGGGTGTTGAGCGTCTCAGGAAGGCACTGGGCTGAGGGGGACACGCAGGCTACCTGCAAGGGCTGCTCCTTAATAATCCTCTTTGGAAGGGCCTCCCTCAGGCTCCAGTCCTCCCTGCCAGGTCCCCTTGGGTACCATTAGAGTGACCCCGCGTCCCCCCAGTGAGTCTGCCAACAGTTTGGTGAGCTTGCTATCCCGGAAGGGAATGTGGCTCTGTTTCCGATGGGGGTCCAGCAGCAGGGAGATGCAGTGACCTGAGCAGAGAAAGCAAGGACCAGAAAGGTTATATGGCTTCTCTGAGGCCATCAGCTGGCATGCTGTAGAGCTGGGACTGTCACCCAGGCCTGTATCACTCTAAAAGCCCACTCCTTCCACATGTGTCATCATAAGTGGGTCTCTGCCACCACTCTGTGACTTCTCTTGATGCCCCAATGCCTGGCCGGCAGCAGCAACTCCAGAGATATCTAACAAATGGATTGAGTGAAGAGAAGATTCCTTCACAGCTCTCCATGTAAGTCACAGAAAACCACCAAGAACTCCCTTCACTCTTATGAGTCACAAAATCCCATAAACTGGTGGTAGGGGAAGGGGACAGGTCAATTCCCTTCCCTCGCTGGGTTTCAGCTTCCCAACTGTACCAGGGATAGGCTGAATGGCTCTGAGGACTCAAACTCAGAAGGGAATGTTCCTACCTCCCAAACTAGAAGGGAATTTTAGAGATCTATATAGAAAAACAGACAAAGTTCTGAAAGGGGTGATGAAAAAGAGTCAATAGCAGGGCTGGGGCCAAAATGAGGCCTCTGGTGTCTGGATCACAGTTCCTTAACACCCTCCATGCACTACAACCAAGTCCTGGTGTGGCACTGTAAGGTAAGCACTGTACCACTAATTGCAAGGCCAGTGGTTCAAACCCACTAGCCACTCCTTGGAAATCTACAAATGGTCGCTATGAGTCAGAACCCACTAGACAGCACTCAACAATATGCACTCCAACTCCTCCAGTCCCCCAGTGTGGACAGCTATGGGTCAGGTGCAGACAACTACCTCAGGAAATTGGTCTCACCAAGGGCCAGCAGGCTTCGGTTGATGCTGTTGGCCTCCAGCATCAGGGTCCCACGGGATCCTGTGACTGCCACCTTTTCACTGCCAGCCAGGTCCACAAAGCACAGTTTCCCACCACCAGGGGGCTCCCCAGGCTCCACAGGAGGCATCTGCTGGGCCTGGAGAATCAGGGCTTAGTGGGTCTTGGTTGGGAGGAGCTGACCCCATCCGAGTCCTAAGATGACAAGGCCAAGGATTCCCACCATGACCTCCCATGCAAGCCTAAGTACATTTAGATATCTAGAGGTGGCCCTTGCTGGGGAAACCTGGGTTAGCTTCTTCCCCAAGCCGGAGCCACTCACAGTTAGGTGGCTGATATAGACTGTGAACAGGGCATGGCTTCGACTGGAGGCCTGGTTCAGGGTGTGCGCTGAGCTCCTTCGACGGCTGAGACCTGAAGGGGAAAACATCAGGTACTGGACCTAGCAAGGAACGGCAGGCGGTCATCAATGAAGGAAAAGTAGCAATGGCATCCTGATAGAGGGAACAGTCTGGGCAAAGGCCCAGAGGCCGCAAAGTGGTGTTGGTTCAAGAAGTGAAGGGATGTTGGGTCTAGCCTAAGCACAGAGAAAAGAGAGGAGAATGGGGTGAACTAAGCAGAAGAATTACAACAGATTCACTTTTTGTAAACGTCTCTCCTGTTTTTGTGTGGAGGGAAGATGAGAGGCTGAGGCAGAATGATCCAGACAGGAGGCAGAACACAGTGCCTGGGCCAGAACAGAAAGTCTCAATGTCTCCAATGCCTGCCATGCAACAGGTTATCAATAAATATTTGATCAATCAATGAA
Organism: Chrysochloris asiatica; assembly: GCF_000296735.1. Classification (NCBI taxonomy): domain Eukaryota; kingdom Metazoa; phylum Chordata; class Mammalia; order Afrosoricida; family Chrysochloridae; genus Chrysochloris; species Chrysochloris asiatica. Next base: position 12,274,515 of record NW_006408599.1, on the reverse strand, counting down.
TGCATCTGAAGAGGAAGGGCTTTGTACACCCAGGCTTAGAAGTCTAACCTTCATCCTAAAGGTAATGGGAGCCAGGCACGTTTATGGACCAGTGGAGGGGCATGGCTTGCTGCATGGAAAATGGATTGAAAGGGAAGAGACTTGAGATGGGGAGATAATGTGAACAAGAATGTGGGTAACTGAGGCAGAGGCTTTGGGCAAAGGTTAGGGCTCCAAAGGAGCGTGGAAGACTACCTCGTTGAAATTATTGCTGGCTGGTCCTTTCCCCCCATAAGTCATCTCCAAATCCAATCTCCAAGCTAGGGCCTCAAGTCCACACTCAGTGAACATTTGAGAAATGACCTCCTCTGCACCCCAAAGTTACCCTGAAGTAGCACACACCCATTTGCAGGAGTTCCATCAGCGCTTCTAAACTCTCAAACTCCACCACACGCAGCTGCTCCACATAGAAGCCCCGGGTCTTGTTCCAACGAACAGCGAGGGGCCTGGGAGACCCCAAACTCAGCAAGTCCTGAACCTGGGAAGTGACCAGTTGGAGGGTGAGGAAAGGCCCCTCTCTGAGACCATGGACCATCCACTCCCAACCCCGCCCCTTTCTCACACTGGCTTCGGCCACCTCACTACATACCTGCTCATTGTAGATTTCCAGGTAAGAGGCACGGAGGGTAACAGGGGTCCCCAGGTGCTGGATGCGGTCTATCAGCCAGGCAAAGGTCCTCTGCATGATACCAGCCAGGCCCTGGGGTACAGGCACTCCCTCCCCCTGGGGGCAAAAAGAGCTGAAACTGAGGCAAGAGTAGCCTTTGGTTGAACACTTACTATTTCAGGCACTGTGCCTGACTCCAGCTCATCTGATTCTCACAGTAGATTCTATTAGTTCCATTGTACAGACAAGGAAATCGAGAGCTAGCAAGCAAAGGGGCCACTATTTGAACTCGGGTTTTGTTGACTCCACTGGAGGAAGTCCCACCACTTCTCTGGTCCTCCTTTCCTAGTCTCTAAATAAATGGGGGCTGATTTGATTCAGTCTAAACCCCTCTCACTCTGAGAGTCTGCACTACCCCTATGTCTCACAGACCTTCCAGCCCATTGGTCCCTGTTCCCGGGTCACCCCTTCACACATCTGCTTGGGTCAACCCACCTGGGGAGGGGGTCCGGTCAGGGTGTAGGTCTTGCCGGAGCCGGTCTGACCAAAGGTGAAGACCGTGCAGGAGAAGCTGCGGGTTGACAGAAGAGTGAGTGGGCCGTTGGTGGGTGATTGGGGGAGGGCCCACAGCTCGAGGTGCGCCGACCGCCCCCACTCACCCGCGCAGCGCCAGCTCGCCTAGACGCCTCACGCCGCACGCCCGGAACACTTCCTCCTGCGTGCGCGCCCCGTCCAGCACAGCCCCGAAGCGGAACGCCACGTCTGGGCCCCCGCCCGGGGGGCTCACCTAGAGGGAGGGCGGGGGGGTGGGAAAGGAGAAGGGGCGGGGCACTGGAGGGGCGGGGCCTGGAGCAACAATGTCTGGGGACTGGTAGGGGTATCCTAGGGGTAATATTTGTTTTTTTTTTGGGGGGGGGGTGTTCTCACCTGCAAGGTCCGGATCCCAGAGCAGTGCAGGGCACTCTGTTCCCCTCGACGCAGCTCGGCCGCGCTCATGGGACGCACCCTAGGGGCCGGTTGGCGGACAGATAGTCCGTACTGAGGTCTTTAGAGGTTCTTGACTGGGCGTGCGGGGCGAAGGGGTGGGGGAGGTTCCCCGCCAACCTACACCCACCTGAGCACCACCTGAATGGGCGTTTCCGGCCCTTCTGGTCCCTGCTCGAGACTCCGTGCCGGGTCCCTGTAGCAGCAATGCGAGTTACCATCCCTTCGTCCAGCACCTTCCTGCTGGGACTCTCAAACCTCCTTGGAGGTCTTCTTACCCGTCGGGAGACCCGCGCTCCTCCATGTCCTGCCCTGCACGCTCAGCTCCGCCTGAGGCCCTCTCCTTTCCTTCCCAGCACCCCCCTCCCCTTCTCCAATCCATTCAGACTGGCCGCACACCTTTTACATCCCCACCCCCACCCCTAACCCAGGCAGTCATCCATCCGGAAAGGCTCCAGCCTGCCCCAGACCAGCTAGTTAAAGATTTACCCACCCCAACTGACTCCAGGGCAATTAATAGTCTCTAAGATGGAAAGTCCCTCCCAACTTAGGGGTTCTGGAGTCTGAGGATCCCTTTGTCTTGACTAGCCCCATCAGGAGGGACTCTTGGGACCACCTTGATGAGCATTCTCTGCACAGATGGGGATACCGAGGCAGGAATGGGAGGGACTCAGCCAGCGCTGCTCAGCGAGCTAGGGCAGAGCTTGGACCAAGCTCTTCTTTTGCTTTTCACATCCCCAGCCCCAGCCCCAGCTTTATTCCTCCTCCTCCCCAGCCGCCAGCCTCCAGGCAGCTCTGGACTCAGGGCCTAGGGAAGGAATGGGCCTAAAAGGCAGTAAGGGGCCCAGGTCATAGCTTTAGGAAAGACCTAAATGGATTGTGTCCCAGAGCTGAGCTGAGCATCTAGTTAAACACTGGGCCAAGGCTGATCCAGGGCCAACTTGATTGTTTAACCCTCTCCTGGTCTGGTTGGTGAGTGAAGCAGAGCTGTCTGTGAGGGAGCTGGGCTGGGGCAGTCACCCACCGTGTGTACTGGACACCAGGGCAGAGGATCACCCATGGACCCAAACTTTTCCAGTTCATGGTCTAGCTGGGGAGGCTGGGAAGACAGATGAATTCCATTCAATGTGCTGAGACTTGTGTAAGAGCGGGAGGATGGGGGCAGGGAGGTGAAGTTGGTAGGGGAGGATGTTCCAGGCAGAGGGAACATGATTCAGGAAGGGGGAATCAGAGCATGTGTGTGGCATGGAGAGGTGGTCTGAGGCTGAACCCAGCTGTTGAGAGTGCACATCAGGCACTCTCAGGGAGGCAGGAAGCCTTTGAAGGACTATAAGCAGGGACATGACATGATTGGTTGGCTATATTCTCTGAATATGTGAATAAGCTCCTTTCCTGTCAAACTCACATTAGGGTAAAAAGCCCTATTACTCACCCTTCTCTATGTAACAATTCCACACCACCCCAAAGGACAGCTACTACCAGAACCATCTGACTAGGGAATGGGGCTTTCTGGATGTTAGTGAGGTATGCACACAAGAGCTGCTTGTCTGGTTCTAGGGGCTTCTATCTGGTTCTACAGGGAGAGTTATGAAGAGCAAAAGAACCACCAAGCAAAGAACCCAAGCTCTGCTGCTAACATGTCACAGAGTCTTAGACAAGTCACTTCCCCTTTCTGAACCCCAATTTTCTTCTTGTGAAATGAAATGAATTTGGTTCTTGCCCTATTTTAGATAGTTGTTCTGAGAATTAAATGAAACAGTGTATTTATTTAAAGTGATTTGTAAACTGTAAATAATCATCTAAAAAGCAAAACAAACAAAAAACAAAACAAAAAAACCCTCAGATGATTGCTTCAATCCCTTTCAAATCTGAAGTTCCTTAATCAATTATATTTTTGTATCCTTGAGGCAGATAGGACAAGAATTACTATTCCTGATTTTCAGATGGAAACAAAAAAAATTGGGGAATAAAAAGATGGAGAGGGGAGAATTTTTAATGTGAAAGCTATTGTAAATGGCAGAACTGAGTTCAAACCCAGAACTACGGGCACTAAGTCCTAGGGTTGTCTGCACTGGCTGGTGTCTGTTAATGTTACTTCTTATAGTTGTAAACAAGTGAACAAGCTGCCCCTTTAAATGCCCTTTAACAGGACTATTCGTTGTTCACATTTTAGTGTTCATAGTTTAATCAGTTTGCCATTCCTCTTCACACTGGACAAAGATGAACTAACTACACTGAAAGATTTTGATAAAAATGCATAGACCGGGAATATCAACATTTTTGTGATGTGAAGAACTGTTCAATGGGAATTTTTTCACTAGTCTTCTTAACCTGGGTCATGACATGCACATAACTGTTCACAAGCAGAAAACAAAATTCTGTGAATACAAATGTCTGCTATCCTTAAATTTTACATCCATTCAGCTAACTTTTATTGAGCCTTCTCTATGTACTAGGGACTCTTCTGGTACTTCATATACTTTAGTGAACAAAACAGACAAATATCAGCAAGTCTTCTAGGTGCCAAAGAGAAGTGACCCCACAGAATGTGGAAATCATTGAATATCAATATCATATGCAAGTAAAATTTTGCTACAGATAACTAAAACAACGCCTGCAATTGTTCAATGATGGAAAAGTGCCAGAGGTTCAAATTGAATGCAGAGCAAGGCGTGGAATGATGGATATCATTGTTGATGTCAGATGGATCTTGGCTGAAAACAGAGAATACCAGAAAGATGTTTACATGTACTTTACTGACTGTGCAAAAGCTTTTGACTTTGTGGATCCTGACACACTATGGAAAACATTGCGAGAAACATATACATTGGATATATATGTATCCCAGAACATTTAATTGTGCTCATGAGGTGCCTATACATACACCAAGAAATAGTCATTCGAATAGAACAAGGGGACACCGAATGGTTTAAAACCAGGAAAGGTGGGTGCCAGGGTTGTAGTCTTCTACCACGTTTGCTCAATCTCTATGCTGAGCAAATAATCTGAGAAGCTGGATTATATGAAGAAGAACATGGTATCAGGATTGGAGGAAGACTCATAAACAACCGTTGATATGCAGATGATACAACCTTGCCTGCTGAAAGCAAAGAGGACTTCAAATACTTACTGATGAAGATCAAAGACCACAACCTTTGGTATAGGTTGCACTCAGTGTAAAGAAAACAAAAATTCTCACCACTGAACCAATAAATAACATCATGATGAATGGAAAAAAGATTGAAGTTGTCAAAAGATTATTTTGCTTGGGTTTACTATGAGCACTCAATGGAAGTAGCTGTCAAGAAATCAAACAATGTAGTGCACTAGGCAAACCTGCTGCACAAGATCTCCTTAAAGTGTTCAAGATCCAAGGTGCACCTGACCTAAGCCATGATATTTTCAATAGCCTCATATGCATGTGAAATTTGGACAATGGATAAGGAAGACTGTAGAAGAATTGATGCATTTAAATTGTCCTGCTGGAGAAGAATATTGAAGCTACCATGGACTGCTATGAGAACAAACAGATCTGTGTTGGAGGAAGTACAGCTGGAGTGCTCTTTAGAAACCAGAATGGTGAGACTTAGTCTTTCATACTTCAGAGATATTTATCAGGAGGGCCCAGTCGCTGGAGAAACATATTATGCTAGGTAAAGTGGAGGGTCAGTGAAAAACAGGAAGACCCTTAACAAGATGGATTGGCATAGTGGCAGCAGCAATGGGCTCAAGCTTAAAAACTATTGTTAGGATCAGGCAGTGTTTTGTTTTGTTGTGCATAAAGTCACTATGAGTCAGAACGAACTCAACAGCACCTAACAACAACAATGTACCAGGGACTTTTCTAAGTACTTCGTATACATTAATGAACAAAAAAGATAAAATGTCTTATGTGGAGATTGTTCTAATCTGAGATGGGGGAGACAAACTGAAAAATAATCAAAAAAGATTTTCTGCATAGAAGCTGAGAAGAGCTATGAATAAAATCCAATGAGGGGTGTTGGAATGTGAGGAGTTGGAAGGTTGTAATTTAAAATAGATGGCCATGGGACATCTCACTGATCACTGCAGGCAGAAGGAACATCCAGTGCAAAGGCCATGAGGCCAACCTGTATGTTCAAGAAATGGAAAGAAAGCTGGCATGACTGGAGCCAGATCAGCAAGGGAGGAGTTGTTATTATTCTTGTTAGATGCAGTGAAGGCAGTTCTGACTCAGAGTAAACCTGAATAGGGTCCCTGAGGAGCAGCTGGTGAGCTCAAGCTGCTGACCTTGTGGTGCAAACCAATCTTACAGTCCAGCACATTAACCCACAAAGCCATACCAGGACTATCTCTCTGTCTGTCTGTCTATCTATCTATATCTATATCTATATCTATATCTATTTCATAGTTGTGAAGTGCTGTGAAATTGTCTCTGACTCACAGAAGCCTTGCAAAGTGTTTTCCAGGAGCAGCTGGTGGGTTGAACTGCTGGCATTGCAGTGCTTCTCCTACAGTATCGATCACATCAGTACTCCATATATATATTCATTGACACATACTAGTCATTCATGAGGATGGAGTACCACACACAGTCAATATGTATATGTATGTGTGTGTGTATATATATATGTTATTGTTAAGTGCCATCGACTCAGTTCTGACCCCTAGGGATCCTGTATAGGGATTCCAAGGAGCAGCTGGTGAGCTCAAACCGCCGATCTTACAGTTCAAACCGACTTTGCAGTACAGCTCATTAAGTTACAGCATTGTATATATATGTGTGTGTGTGTATATATATATATATA
>NW_006408599.1:12259614-12266778 GCF_000296735.1 Chrysochloris asiatica | reverse complement strand
TCGTCCTCTTCCATTAATAGTATCACTATTTCTACCTCCATTTTGTCTTGGTTTCCACCATTATCAGCCTATCACTGTAATCACCAAATCTCAACCACTATTACCAATACCTACATAAACAGCAGTCCCAACAATAACTTAGTCACTGCAGCCACCACCTCCACTACCATCACCACCGTCATCACCTACTCTACCATCACCACCGTCATCACCTCCACTACCATCACCACCGTCATCACCTCCACTACCATCACCACCGTCATCACCTACTCTACCATCACCACCGTCATCACCTACTCTACCATCACCACCGTCATCACCTACTCTACCATCACCACTAACCACCGTTCCTACCACCAGCATCACCACCACCATCATTACAAGTCTTGCTTATTCATTTGAGGAAATTCAAGCTGCAACACCCGAGTCCTCATCCAGTATTACTCCTCAATGACCATGGTGCTTCATGTCCCCCTAGCTGGGACTGAGTTTCTCTATGTCCCCCTGCATCCTTCATCCTATTTCAAACTGGTCCTCTGTTCCAAAATGTACTTCTTCCTACCTCAGGATTTCCTAGAACCCGAGTGAGGGCAGAACAAGGCCTAGATTAGGACGTAGCGAGCTCTTCAGGAGTAGCAGGGCCCCAGTTAAAGTTGAGGGAGGGAAAGAGAAGAGCATGTTGGAACCCTTAAAAACCAGTTGGGCCCTGCAGGGGCACATCTCCAGCCCCACTAGAGGGCAGCAGAGTATCATATCACCATGGCCTCAAGGTGCATCACAAAGGAGGCTTTGTCAGACTTGCTTTTTCCACACATTTCCTCAGGAACCTGTACATTGTGGAGAAGCTGACCAGTCTGATGTTGTGAGGGGAGAGCAGGCCCTCAAGACATTTTCTTTGAGAGGTGGATAAAGTGAACTTGAGCAATCAGGGGACTCACCCACCTACATCTTTGTTCCTGATTCCTAATTCTGGCCCCTCCAATCCATTTCATTCCCTCCAGCCCTAAGCATCCCCTTTTGGGAAAATCCTTCCGTGACTCCATGGACCTCATAATAAAGTCCAAGCTCAGTATCCAGCTGAGGCATAAGGCATTCCCTAGTAGGATGGTTCTGGTGACAGCTCTCTGATTCTCGGGTTGCCTGTTGTCCCCCAGCCCTGTGCCCTGGGGTCTAGCCCTAAGAGCTTTCTTAGACACACTCCTTTGATTCCTCTAGACCTTGCCCTTGCTGTTCTCTCTGCCAGAAATGCCCCCTTCAAACTCCCCCACATAAAGTCTTCTCACCGGGTCAGGACGGAGTCCGGGTCTCTGACCCCACAGCCCCCTGGGCTTCCCTTGGCCCCAGGACTGATCAAGTGTTGCCTTTCCTGTTTGCCCTGCCTCAAGGACTGGGACTGTATCGGCTTCACTGCTGTGGTTCCTGAATCAGTGAAGGCCCTTCACACTGTAGGAGCTCAGCACGTTGGTAGAAGGAAAGGAAGGAGGAAGGGAGGCTGTCCAGAGTTGTAGGATACAACCCTGCAACCCTCTCCAGTCTGATCTCTCCTCCCTCCTCCAGTTCAACTAACCACAAACAATCCACTTCATGGGTTCATTATTGCTAAGATCATGGAGAGCATCAATTCCTGTCTCAAAGCTGCTCTCAGATGTACCCAGCAGCTAGGTGGCACGTTCCCAACCCGGGCCAGGCTGGCCGCTGGGGCTAACTGCTATAAATTTAGAATTCCCAGAGGGTGGAGGACAATTTCAGATAGGCCAGGTAAGTCTATGCATCAATTCCCTCTGCTTCTTCCAACCCCCTTGTGATTTATTACACTCATTACACAGGAGGGCTTGTCCCCATTTGTTGGATGCAGAGACTGAGGTCCTGGGTGGGAAGATGCAGAGCTTTCTAGGGCTCATCCTGTGCTGGGCTGAAGTGGAACAGAAAGGAGAAAGGAGATCAGGGAGGGAGGATCTCCTCTTTTCTCCTTCTCCTTTTCTGCCTCACTCATTTTTATTGCTCCATTTGTAGACTCTCTTCCATGAGGAAAATCCAGATGAGTCCAGGACCTGTTGTGAAATTCAGCAGACACAGTTATAGAGCATACTGTCGTCTTTCATATGAATGGAGGCCACAGGATTCATTTCACAAAACTCTCCATAGCAGGAACCTGAAGGGATCATTGAATACAGCCCTCTACCCATTTTACAGATGAGAAAATTAAAGGGGCCAGTGCTGGCTGGAGCAGCTATTGCATTCAAGGCAAGAAAGCATTGTCAACTGGCAAGAGAGCATTGTCAATTGGCTATGTGTATGTAGAGAGGGCACTGGGAAGAGTGGAGAGAGTTGCCATAACCCCTTGGACTCCTCAGGTCACCTCACTTTCCCCTAAATGCCTGATTCCTCGCCTCCCTAGCCACACCAGGTCTCTTTGCAATGCTTGATGGATATTGGCAGCTGTGCCCAGTTGCCCACTGGACAAGTAGCTTTGTGAGGGTAGGAATCACATCCCAGTGCCCAGCACAGAGCCTGGCACAGAGGTACACCTGCCAAACATCTACCAGATGAGGGTCCATCCAGGGCAAATGAAACACTCTTGACATCAAGCTTCATCTTTGTTAAAGATGAGCCTCTGTGGTTGATTGTGAAATTAAAGGACACCAGGAATGTTGAAATTTCCTGATGTTTCCAGGATCTTGTGCTTTTCCTCAGAAGCATGGACAGCTTTCTTTCCCCTGAGTCAGGGTCCACACCCCCATGTTCACCCAGAAATGACTTACCTAGGATCTGGTGAGTTTTCTCTAAAAACAATCATGTTAAAAATGTAAAGATGCTCAAGGGTGTTAATGACCACCTCTTGCACAATGATGCCTCATCTGTCTGGAACTTCCTGGGTCAGAGGACTGTTTATTGAACAGGGGGCACTTTAACTGTTTGTCAAGACAAACCTCTGGGACCCACACTAGGATTGGAACATTTTACAGATGAGGAAACTGAAGCCCAGAGTTGTTCAATAGATTGCCCAAGGCCATAAACCCATTAAATAGAAATTTGAATGCATGTCTGTCTGTCTGTCTTCAGAGCATGAGTTCTGTCCTCTACTTTCTGTGGCCTCCTTCAGTGAGCTGAACTTGTTGGATAACTGAGGTTGACTTCTTAAGTACACAACTGGCCTTAGTTTAACCATCTTTGCTGAAACATGTTTTCATACTGTCTTTCACGCTGCCCTGCTTTTCCCTGGTGGGTGTTGAGTGAGACTTGAAGACAAACCAAACCAAAACAAAGCTACTACTTTGCTGTTGGGTCAGTTCCAACTCTTGGCATTCCTATGTGTGTAAGAGTAGAACTGCTTCACAGGATTTGGTTAACTGTAATCTTTATAGAAGCAGATCTTCAGGCTTTTCTTCCATGGTGCTACTGGGTGAGTTTGAACCATCAACCTCTAGGTTAATTATTGTCGTTAAGTGCCCTCAAGCTGATTCCAACCCTGTACAGGGCTTCTGAGGCTTTACATTTTTGCAGGAGCAAAAAATTCTCATTGTAGCTGGTGGGCTCGAACTACCAACCTTGTGGTTTTCAGTCCAGTGCTAATCCTATATAAAGTCATAACACAAGCTGCTTGTGCCATCAGGGTCACCTCCTAGGTTGGAAGCAGTAAAGAAATCATATACTAAAATAGGACAAAACTTCCCACAGTCCCTCTAAAAGGAACTCTGGCATTCATTGAAGGCTTCTCAGGCCTTTCTTTCCTCCTAGGTTTTCTCTGGAGTCTCTGTGTGGTGCAAATGGCTGATGAGCTTGGATGCTAACCAAAAGGCTGAATAGAGGTTTGAGTTTTCCCAGAGACACCTTGGAAAAAAGGCCTGATGGCTTACTTCTAAAAAAGCAGTCATTGAAATCCTATGAAATACAGTTCTACTCTGACCCACATGGCGTCACTATGAGTAGAAGTCGACTCGATAGTAACTGGGTTTGGATGAGGTTTCTTTTGCAAAGGTAAAGAGAAGCTGTCTAATTGAGATGTTGTTATTAAGTGCTGTCGAGTCGGTTCCAACCCATAGCGACCCTGTCTGTATAGGGTTTCCAAGGAGCAGCTGGTGAGCTTGAACCGCCGACCTTGCAGTTCAAACAGCTTTGCAGTCTGGTGCATTAACCTACAGTGCCACACCAGCTGCTTATTTGATTTTAATGCTAGCATAATGTCCACTATGATCTGGCTCATGAACTAAATGGTAGCAATCCATTGTGTGGTTTGACTATGAGCACAGGATAGCTGTACCTTCACCCAGAAAGCCCTTGCAGATTGGGAATGGGAGTCCTCCTGTTATGGCCCACAGTCACTTACCTATGGGATCAGTGGCATGTCAAGATTGGCCTGCCTTGTAGAGCTCTGAGTTCTTTGAGGGCAGGGCTGAACCAGAGTAGCACCAAATGCTGGTTAATATGCTGGACTGCAAGGTCGGCGGTTCAAGCTCACCAGCTGCTCCTCGGAAACCCTATACAGGGTCACTAGGAGTCGGAACCAACTCGACGGCACTTAACCCCCAACCCCCAACACTCATGGCAGCTGGGCGTGAGGGCCGTGGGAGCCCAGGAGGAGAAATGTGAATTCTGAACAGCAAGAGCCATGGAAGCTGGGGACTCCCAGATTCATAGGGGAGGTGGCACTGGGACAGGCTTGAAAGGATGGGTAGAAACAGCAGACAGAAGGGAGAAGAGAAGCTTTTCAGGCAAAGGGGACAGCATGAGTAAAGGGTCAGAGGCAGGAGCATGCACGCGAGATGACAAATTTGTTGGAAGGGAAATGTTGCTTAGTGGGATGAAAGGTTTGGCAGATGGGTGGGCTCATATTCCAAACTGTCAGGACCCGAAACAGTCCTGACTGAGAACTTGTCTTTACTCAATCTTCTAGCATCCAGAGTTCGGGGTGCTCCAGTGCCCTTCTCCTTGTAATTATTCAGGCTTTTCCCAGGAAGCCCTGCCCAGCCTTATCAGTACTAAGGATGAGAGTTCCCCAGGCTTGGCTTGGTGCCAGGTCTTACTCCTGACTCGGCCCTCTGGCAGCTGCGAATCTGGAACATGGAGCTGAGGCTTCCATATAAGCAAGTCCTCAAAGCCAGTCCATTTGGAACATCAGAACGCAGGAGTGGTTGTGGTCATAGTAAAACTCTTAATACTGGTGGTGGCAGTAGCCGAAGTAGTCATAGTAGAAGCAATAATTGTAACAGCTCTGCTACCCATGGGAGAGCTCGTCCTCATTGGGTCTCAGGATCTCCATATGTAAATGAGGATGCGGTGGACCTGAAGCTAGACTTTCCCTGCTCTAGGAGCTGGGTTTTCTGGAGCAAATACTGTCTTTGCCTCCTGAGTGGGGTGCAGTTCTCACAATCCCAAAATTCTGTGTCCAAGACAGAGTCACGCTTGCTCGCCAGCTCAGGTAGGTTTGATTAGCAGCAGTTCTGGGACTCTGCACTCCTCACTTCTTGCCAGACCCTCTCTCCTTTCTAACTTTCATAGCCTAGACCCCCACCCTCCCCATTTCAAGAGGGTCTAATTCCCTTAGTTTTCTTCTCTCCCACTGCTACTCCTACTCCTTGACCACCTACCGTCAGAACTACTATTGTCTCAGGTACTGCTACTGCTTCAAGTACCCTTGCTACTATTATGTATACTTTTACTACCATCCCGCTCACTACTATTACTCTGACCATAATCACTACTGATTCTCTTACTACTACTTTCATTACAACCATTACACTCACTACCATCACTGCCAGTACTTTACCACCACCACCACCACCATCACTACTGTCATTTAGTCAAGACGTCAGTGGGGACTGGACACCAGAACTCACTCTTCCCATGATTTCCAACACAACAGGAACCATTCACTGTAACCATTGCATTGCATTTTACAGTTTAAACGTTCTTACACACTGTTATATTATTTGATGCTCACAACAACCCTCAGAGGGGAGTGCTCAACTCCGTTGAGGACCCAATTGCTACAGCAGTTGTTGAAGGACATATAGGGAGTCAGTGGCAAATCTAGGACTTGAGCCCCTACTCCCACCCCCACTGTCCCAGAGTCTGTTTCTGTTCCAGCCTGAAAGTAAGGGCCTCCTTGCTGGAGGAATACAAGAAGCCTCTCTCAGCCTCTCCCTGACCAGCTACCTCAGCTGGCGTGGTGGGCAAGCCCAAAGTCCCAGGAGGCGGAGAGAACTAGTTATTTCCAGCCCAGTACTTAAAGGCTTGCTGGGGTGCAGGGTATGGACCAGCCTGAGGGCTCTGTGTTCCCAAGAGGATCTAGCTTTTGGGAAGTGAGTCTCAGCAGTAGGATCAGGGATTCCTATCTAAGCCATGTGGTGGTGGTGGTTATGTGCCGTGGAGTCAGTTCCGACTCATAATGACCCTGTACAGGGTTTCCGAGGCTGTAAATCTTTATGGGAGCAGAAAGCCTCATCTTTCTCCCTTGGAACAGCTGGTGGTTTCAAACTGCTGACCTTAAGGTTCGCAGCCCAACTCGTAACCACTATGCTACCAGAGTTCCTTATCTAAACCATGTAGGATAGTCGAAACTGGAGTAGCATCTGAGAGAGAGCAAACCACCATCTCCCCCAAAAGGCAAAAACGTCGGCAGCCAAGATGCACACAGGCACCTCATTCAGTCTTGTCGAGCTCAACTGGCCCTGTCCTTGGCCCTGAGCCTCAGGCTATTCCTGAGACATATAAGGACTAGACAGCAGTCCTGATTGGGGTCTGATACAGCCTCAGGAGGCTGGGAGTTGAGAATATACATGCTGTACTCTGAGTGCCTCCTCTGTGCCATCCTCTATCCATCCAGCCCTGCAAGGTGGGATTACAATCCCCTATGAGCTCCTCTTCCCTATGTATGAGGAATGCTATGACCATACTGACCCCCTTTCAAAACACGAAGTGTTTTCTGCCTCAGAGTTTCTGCTGGGAATGCCCTTTCATGGTTGACTCCATCTCTGTCTTGAGGTTTTAGTATAAAAACTCACCTTTCAGTGATGTCTTTCCTGAATCGCATGGCTAATAGATTTTCTTCTCCCCAACCTCCCAGTCAGCATACTTGATCTCTGTCACCTTCCTCTACCTCCATCCTAGCATTGTTGTTGTTGTTGTCAGGTGTCATCGAGTCAGAACCGACTCATAGTGACC
>NW_006408599.1:12253524-12256222 GCF_000296735.1 Chrysochloris asiatica | reverse complement strand
TTTTGGTTAGTAGCCAAGCACTTTAATACTGCATCACCAGGGCTCCTTTGGCACACAAAAGGTACTTACCAACCTTTTCAATGGTTCAGAGGGTCACACAGCACTGGACCCACCCCAAACCACTGCTGTTGAGTGGATTCTGGCTCATAGTTACCTCATAGAACAGAGTTGAACTTCTCCATGGAGTTTCTGAGATTGTAAATCTTTTTAGAAGTAGACTGCCACTTTTTTCTCCATTGGAGTGGCTGATGGGTTTGAACTGCTGACCTTGTGATTAGTAATCCAAAGGAGTCCTGGAGGGGCGGTAGGCTGCTAATTGGATTGCTAATGGAAGGACCATGGTTGAAACCCACCAGTTGGTCTGCAGGAGAAAGATAGATTGTTCCTGTAAAGATTTTCAGTCACAGAAATCCTATGTAGGGTCTCTATGGGGTACGATGTTTTCATGATTTCTCAAATGCTGAAAAGGAAGAATTTGTGCCATTAGCACAAGCTTTGGATTTTAACAACATACTTTTCTGTTTGTTCATTTATTTCCTTAGCCCCGTCCTTGGGCTAGGAGCATGGTCCCAAAGTACAGTGCAAAGGAGTCAGGGTCTCTGCCTTCTCAATGACATTTAATGTCTGCTAGGAAAGTTGAACCATCCAGAATCTGTAGTTATTGGTGGTGGGTGATGGAGGCCTGTAACGTACATCAATCAACTGCTTCTCAACTTCACTGTGCACAGGAATCACTGGGAAACTTATTAAAATGCAATTTAGGTTCAGCAAACCTAATCTCAGCAGAGATTCTACATCTCTGGAAATCTCCCAGGTATTGCTGATGCTGCTGTTCCATGGACCACACTTTGAGTAGCAGGACAATGAGGAACAGAGGGAGGGAAGGACTTGGTCAGGGTCACCAGGTGGCAAAAGTCAAGAAGGGTCGTCCACCTTCCCTGGCCAGGGTTCTGGAATTGCAGGGGCAGGCCAGGCTCAGTGTGCTTTTGTGGCACCGCATACCTAAGCTCACCCGGGTTGGCCGCCCCTACCCATGAATAGTGGGCCTCTTCCCTTCCTGCAGCAGGCCAGGCGGGCACACGCCCACGCCGCCCCCTCCCGCACGCACACGCACACACACTCACACCCGGCTGCCCGCCCCGTTTGGGGAAAGTCAACAAGAGCATTTGAAAAGTCTTTCTGTGTGGAGAATCTGTTTGTATAGGGGGAGGAAACGGCAAGCCGGCCAATAGGTAGAAATATTAATGAAGCTTGTTATAAAGGACCCATTCACGGCTCTCCGAGTAAATAGGGCTCTTGTCGAACTGCCATGTTATCTGCCAAGTTCAAGAATGTGGTTTGAAAAAATAGAATTTAAAGGGGTGAGGTGGAGCTTTCGATGGTCATCCTGCTGAAGCCAGAGCCAACTGTGGGAGGAGTGGCTACTCCGGGGTGAGGGGCACTGCGGAGCTGTGATGGGGCAAGGGGCTGCCGGAGGAGAGCACCCCCTTCCACAGGCAAGGACCACCTCCACTCTCCCTTCCTCTCCTGGGGGCCTAACCCAGGGCTTGCGATTATCCGACACAGCCCCTAACCCTGTTGCTACTGCCCAGGGAGCAGAGTGGGGCTGTGGGCACTCATCAATTCCAGTGAACCTGAACTTCCCTGAGATTTCCTTTCTTGGAGAATTGGTGGTGGGGTCTCTGGGAGGGTAGGAGGAGCGCATAATAACAACTCTCAGCTATAATGTAAGGCTAATCCATAAACCTCCCCCATCTTCCATCTTCTCCCAAAGAGAAATTGTTACCCATCAAAGAAAAAAACATCAAAGACTAAGATATTGGATACGCTTACTTTACACAGGGCACACCTGGGGCCCAGAGAAGGAGAGTGACCAACAGAAGCAAGTCTTTGATAGAACTGGCACTGACTCTCACTAGTTACATATTGATCCGGGTCCCCAGGACTGAAGACGGTGCCTGCTGCAGAGAAGGAACCTCATCATTTCACATGAACTGTGTCTTATTTTAACCCTAACTGAAAAAGCCATGTCTGACTCTGCTTGTCCCTCAACAGCTGTGTGACCCTGGGCAAGTGACTGCCTCTCTCTGGGTCTCAGCTTCGTCTTTTGTAAAATGAAGTTGAGACCAGTTTCTCCTGTTGAGAAGATTCAATGAGAGGATGATGGTGAAGGATACCAGGCACTCCATGGGTGGCCCGGGATGGTGGCTGTGGACATTTCTTTTTCTGTCTCTAACCATGGAGTCCTGGTGTGGCACTGTGGGTTACTGAGTCAGACTGCAAAGCCGTTTGAACTGCAAGGTAGGTGGTTCAAGCTCACCAGCTGCTCCTTGGAAACCCTATACAGGATCGCTGTGGGTCAGAATCTACTCGACGGCACTTAACAACACACCATGGCTCAATGGTAGGGACTCCTGGGAGTCTGCTCCCCCTGCTCTGGGGTTTCATCTGGGAGGTGGTTTCTACTTGATATTAGAAGGCTGGCTGGTGCTGGGTCATAGGAAGCTGTTAAATTGGGAGTCAGGGGCTTTTGCCTCAGAGGCTTTAGGGAGCACAGCCACACCTGTGTGTGACTTATGATCAGGATCTGCTAACAGGGCCTACAAGAAGCTATGGCCTGCAGCTGACCTTCCTCCTTCCCATGGTGGCTGTTACTGTGTTCAGCTCTCTCAGACAAGGGTTACCCTGTGCATATGTG
>NW_006408599.1:12250170-12253424 GCF_000296735.1 Chrysochloris asiatica | reverse complement strand
CAAATAAAAGAGGATAAAGCCACATAAAATCAAAGAAAACAATCAATGCAAAAACTAAATGGAAACCCTTTTTGAACATCTCTACCAAGAGACCTTGAACAGTGGGTCCCTTAAACTTGGAACACAGGAACACAACAACATCCCCTTAAGGTGAGATGGTGTGGGGTATCGTTACAAGCAGTGAACAGCTTTTAAATTTGAGCTCTGCTGTGTGACCTTGGGCAAATGAGGGACCTCTCTGGGCTTCTCTCTCTATCTTTTTTTTTTTTTTCTTTACCTATACAAGAAAAGAGAAGAGAGGGTTAAAGTTTCTGAAGGTCCTGGCACATCATGGATGCTCATTAAATGTCAATTTCCTCTCCTTTCTGGGCCTCTTGGCAGGCTGAGGGGAAGTGTCTGACAGGTCTCACTAGCCAGACCTGAGAAAGACATTTCTGCAGGCCTTGGTGCCTGCACACCAGCTCAACAGCCTGATGCCATGTCTGCACCACCCTTGACAGTTTGCAAAACACTTGTCTACCCAGCAACCGAGCCTCCCAAGAGTCCTGTGAAGTGGGCAAGGCCAAGTTCACTACCCCCATTGTACAGATGGGTCATTCGAGGCTGAGAGAGGATAAGAGACTAAAATCCAAAGATCCTGGTCAAGATTCCTCCTTCAGAAAATGTTTGAAGGCTTATTATATGCCAGACACTGTGCTGAGCATGGACAAAACGAATGGAGGATGGATAGATGGAAGGATGGATGGGTGGATGGGTGGGTGGAGGAAGGAAGGAATGAAGATGGTTGAATTAAAGAGTAAAGGAAGAATGACAGGGTCTGTGAGGGTAGCGCCCTGATCTAATCTTTCTACCATTGACTCCCTAGTACTGACGTAGTACTGCCTGGAATAACCATGTGCTAACACCTGCCCAATGCATACCTGCTTTGGTGTCATGGTTTCAAGAGCCAGGCTTCCTGGGTCTAAGTCCCAAATCTGTCACTTCCTCTCTGTGACAGAGTTCCTTAACCTCAAAGTGCCTCAGTTTCCTCATCTATAAAACGGAGCCAACAATACTTTTATAGGTTCTTGTAAGGATAGAATTCATTACAACATGTAAAGGTCTTAGAACAGTGTCTGTTGGACAATAAGTACCACATAAATATTGGTCATGATCACATCATTTTTATTGTTTTGTTCCTAAGCCCCCTCTTATTTCCCCAAGAAGATGATAAGGCCCTGAAGACAGGGGCCTGGGTGTTTCCCTAATGAAAATAAGGATCGCTGCTGTGGTTTCAGAGATGGGAAAATCTTGAGGACAAATAGGAGTCAGAGAGCTCCCAGGATGCACAGTCCACTGGGACCAACAGCAAAGCAGGACCCTAACTGGGGAGGGAGGATGGTAGAATGGTCAGAGCTTTGGACTTAAGGTGAAAGTTGGATTTCTATAAGGGCCATGACTGGTCCTTCCCATGGGGCTCAGCGTTTTTTGAGCTTTGACCTCCCCAGCTAGATGTTGAGAGAGATAGTCTGCTCTGAACCATTCAAGTTGCAGACTGAGGAAACATGAGTCAGGCTATCTTTGACTCCTCTTCCTCAATTTTCCCTTCTTTGAAAGGATTTTTCCGAATCGGAAAAACTGAGTTTCTGCTAGCCTCAGAACACACACACACACACTCTCTCCCGGCTGAACTGCTGTGTCAGCACCAGCTAGTGGTTAAGGATGGCATCAGCTGGCGCTCTCATTAACACCCCCAAGCAGTGGCCTTGGGTCCCCCTCCCGTGTCACCTCCCTAGAGCACACAGGCTGAGCTTTCTCTCCAGAGGCTGCCAACAGTCCCATCTTGTCCTACCCCTGAAGTTTATAGGAGCCAGTGGTTGACACAAAGTCCTGCCCGGAATGGGCTCGTGGGCCCGTGGCCTCCACTGGACGCCAAGAGCTATAGAGACAGCTCCACCCTCCTGCTTCTTACTCTGTGAGTGAGTCACTGGGATTTGGAGTGGGCCACCCGGGGGTGGCTCCTTGTTGGAATAAGACAGTCACCCTCGGACAGAGCAGGCAAAGATGGCATGCCAAACCCTTTGCTTGGCAAGGCTTCTGCCCAGAGGGCATCAGGCTGTCTCCTGCCAGCCAAGGAATTGCAGGCACTCAGCTGCTATGGCCCTCCAGGAGCTTGGAGTCCAACTGCCTCAGGTTCAGAGGAGGAGACAGAGGCTCAGAGAGGGGAGGCAACATGACCATCATCACCCAGCAAGTCAATGGCAGAGCAGGAACCATGGAGACCAGGTTGATGAAGGTGTCCCACTCTGCTACAGATCTGCCGCTAAAGGAAACAAAGCCATCAAGGGTTTCCCTGGCTTCTAAAGCAGACTCCTGGCTGGTCTTCTGGGTAAGGGGTGGGGGTTGGACACTTGGTCTTTGGGTCTGTTTCCGGGGCCTCCCAGGCTTCTAGGTGAACCATTTTCATGTCTCTTTTCTATGAACAGAAAGAACAAGGGATGTGGTGTAGGAGGAAGGCCTGGGCTTTGCAGCTGGGCACATCTGGCTCCTAATCCTGGCTTGGTCTGGTACTAGCAAGGTGATCACAGTCAAGTTACTTAACTTCTCTGAGCCTCAGATGCCTCATCTATAAAATGGGATAGCATTACCACTCATATTTTGGCTTGTTACAATGATTGCATGATATAGCATCTACCTCATCATGGCTACAAGCCCGATGATTTCTCCAGTTAGCTAGCGCAGCCTCGTGGAGGAGTAGCTGCCACAATGGTAACAGGGCCCCAGGGAGTGTGAGAAGCTGGAGGATAGTTCTCCAAGTACAGGCAGAGGAGCCCTGGGAGTCCCTGGGTGCTGCAGAACAGGTAATACACTCATCTGCTAACAGAAACCTTGGAAGTTTAAGTCCACCTACAGGGTGTGGCGCTGTGGGTTAATGCGCCAGACTGCAGAGCCGTTTGAACTGCAAGGTCAGTGATTCAAGCTCACCAGCTGCTCCTCGGAAATCTTATACAGGGTCGCTATGGGTTGGAACTGACTCGACGACACTTAACAACAACAACATCAACAGGTGCCTAGAAGAAAGGCTTGGAAATCTACTTTTGAAAAGTCGGCCATTAAATACCATGTGAGATCAAAAAAGTAGAGGACAATAAGTGCTGGTGAGGATGTGGAGAGACTGGGACCCTCCTACATTGCTGGTGGGATTGCAAAATGGTCCAATCACTCTGGAAAACAATATGGTGCTTCCTCAGAAAGTTGGAAATAGAAATACCTTA
>NW_006408599.1:12224265-12238625 GCF_000296735.1 Chrysochloris asiatica | reverse complement strand
TGATGATGGTGATGATGGTGGTGATAGTGATGATGATGGTGGTGGTGGTGATGATGGTGGTGATAGTGATGATGATGGTGCTGATAACAAGCATTTATCAAGAGCTGTCTTAGTGATAGATAGACTCCATTACCAAACAATTTGTATACCCTTTCTCATTTAATTATTGAAGAATTCTGAGGAGTAAGTCTTATGCCTATTTTTCAGGAAACAATTAAAGCTGAGCAGTGAGCATCTTTGGTTAGGTTCCCTAGCAGCAAAGACTGAGAAAAGGATTCAGATACACATGGGTCACTGATGCTTATCAGATACAACCTGGAAGGGAAGAAGCGGAACAGAGGGCAGCCAGGGAGGAAAGGAGAGCAGCAGGAATGAGGACGTGGCTTGCTTGGTGACATGCAGTCAGACCTTGGTATCTAAGGGGAGGTTCCCAACTTGCATTAGCTTTGAGATGGATGCAACAGCAGGAGGAAATGAGAACTGTTCTAGTGAGACAATCTACCTAAAGGTAATAAGTGGCTGAGCTACAAAAGGCAGGGGCAGCCTACCTGTCAGAGGCCTTTCTCACTGCTGACCCTCACCTGTGCTCAGATGTTGGTGAATGGATGCTGAAACTTCCTAAGAGTGCTGATCTAAGAGGCCACCATTTCTTGTTCATCTTTCTGACCTCTGAAAAGATACAAGCCCCCATTGCTCAGCTCTAGCTTCTCTTCAGATGTTGCCAGTGCCACAGCCAAGTCCCCAGTCATGGGAGTCCTGAGCCCAAGATGGGGCTGGGTAACCCAGTGTGATAGTGTGATAGTGTGTGTGTGTGGGGGGGGGGGCTGTCAGACCAGGAAGCCAGAAGCAGGGGGATCAGCACAGCTTTCTCTAAGCTATAGCTGGCACAGACAGTGAGCACCTCAATGGCCACAGATGGGAACAGGACAGAGGGACCTTCCAGACATATTTTTCTGCATAAGACCCCAGGATCTTTGCATGACCAGGGTTGTTGTTGTTGTTAAGTGCCATTGAGTCGGTTCCGACTCATTGTATTCTTATAGAGGGGTTCTGAGGAGTGACTGGTGAACTTGAAATGCAGACCTTGCAGTTCAAACTGACCTTCGGTCCAGTGCTTTATCCCACAGTGCTACACCAAGACCCCATGACCAGGGCAGGGGGCTGCAAGAGAGCTTTTTAAAAAATGTTTTATTGTGAATTGTGTGATAATTTACACGGGAGAACATCAGCTTTACATTCATTCCATCATCCATCATTTCATTGGCATAGTTATCATCCTGTCCATGCATCCTCACCCAACCAAGGGGTGTACCCTGTAAACCTGCACCCCCCTCCCACCACAGTCCTCAGTCCCCTTCCATCTCCTGATCCCGAGCCCCAGCCCCCCCATCTCTTGACATTGACTTCTCTACTTCCATCCCAGGCCTCACTGCCTCTCTGGGTAGGATTCCGCTCTTCGCTCTTCTCCATTGATGGTCCCAGGGTCCTCCGCTCCTAGACTGAAAAATTAATCATGCCCCTTGCAAGAGAGCTTTTGTAACGAGCAACATGGAATTTCCTTTCAAGATGTGGACTCAAAATGAATTTTAATGAACTTAAAAAATGTCATATTTTTTGTACATCTGAGTGTGGACTGAGATTTTAGCCTTTGTGGATGTTGAACACATAAGTGAGATAATGAGAGAAGGAATGAAAGGTCCATTCCTTCCAGACACTCAGAGTCATTCCTGAGACATTCACCCTAAAGGGACATCGCCTAGAGATGGGGTTTCCAACACTAGGGCAGGCATGGGATGGAAGAACCTACTTTGAGGCTGATGGACCTTTTAAATCAGCCAGATATGACTTCCCTGGTGCTGGATCAGGTGAATCAGAATGAAACAAGTTAGGGCTGGGCCCAGGGACAAGCCCACCTTCTCTAATTTCTCCAGTTCTGTGTCCCTGGGGGACACACTGCCTGAGGAAACATATTCTATTCAATAGTGAGGGAGGCCATTGTTTGCTGGGGGCTGCAGCATCCTTGCCCATACTTAATGATGTGGGATAGGTGGGACCAGGAAGAATGAAGGTGGGTTAAGTGACGATACAGCCAGGAGAAGATCAGAAGGCGAGCTGGGTTCTAGGAGACTCTGGGCCATGGAGTGCTGCCCATCACAAACCAGGAGTGGCCAGTCTGCCCCCCGGGGCTCCTCTGCCTGTCATCCCTGGCGGGAATGAATGCCTCCTTGTGCAAAGGCCCCATCTGCCTTGAAGTAGGTCACACAGTTGAAGGGTCACAGAAATCTTACCTCTGAAGCATAGAATCATAGAAGCGGAAAGCCAGTGCCAGTTAGAATTCTAGGATTTTCGAGCCTCAGAGACTTGGCATCAAAAGGCATTAGAAGTCTAGCACTTTTGGCATGACATTTTATGACTCAAATGATCTAGAAACCACAAAGTTTTAGAACTTTGCACTGGGATGATTCTTAGATGTTCTCAAGTCTGATCTACTCCCTGATATAGCTTTCCTTCTAGAAATTTCCAGAAAGGTAGCTGACTCTCCTTCAGCTGGCTAAGGAGGTTGCTGTAAGAAAGGACAGGATGCAAGTGGTTTCTACATGGAGTGATTTGGAATGTGATTGTTGACCCTGAATGTCTTTGTCCATAACTATCAAAATCAGAGTCTGAAATTTCATAATTAGCCTTTCTTTCTTAAGATCTTGAAAGTCGTTTACTCTCCAAGGATCTACTTTGCCATAAATAACTTCTTGACTCAGTGGTGCTCTCAGAATCCCCTCCACATGGGTCTTGGTGAACAAGGCAACTCAGTTCCAGTGTGTCCATCCTGGATCTCTTTCAGCTCCAGTCCCTCTCCCACCCCCAGTGCCATCTCTGGGCCCTCCCTTCCTTTACCTTGACCACTCGGCTCCTAGCAGGAAACCAGTTGGCTGGAAGAGGCAATTCCAACAGTCCTGAGGTGGGCCATGGTGGAACAGTGTGGTCCTGCTTCTAGTCCCACCACCTCCTGGTGGCAGGCGGTGTGGGCAGCAGCCTGTAATTTGGGGGTGGGAGATGGGAGGCCCAGGTCAGTTTTGACCATGGGGTCCCCAAGGGAAGGGAGTGGTCCAGAGGTTTGGAGAATCAAAGCCTTCCTCTCAGTTCCCTTGGTGACCCTGAAGATAAAAATATTTACGGACAATTTTCTTCACTCTGGGGACAGACTGGGCATAGAATGGGGCTGTTTTTTTCCTTGGCTACAGTTAACTTCTCAGGACGGACGGAGTTGGGACAAACACAGGTTGTTTACGAGGTCCGCCGGAGCCCCAGAGAGACACAGCCACATACAGTTTCCCCTTTTTCACAGGGACGTGAGCCTCTGGAAGGGTGCCCAAAGGAATAAGGGTGGGTTTCTGTCCTCTGTTGGCTTAGTTCTTGGTGGGGCTGGAGGGTTTTTTTTTTCCCCTGAGAGATGGGGCGAGTGTGTTTTGGTGAATAACATGTTTCCCATAATTTGCCTTTTGAAAACAAGGAAATTTGCGTATGTGGCTGAAAGATCCTGGACAGAGAGCCTTCAGGAGAAGCGGGTCCTTCCTTTCCCCACCGTGTCAGGCTGCTGAAGCTCAATAAACACTTGTTGGCTGGATGAATGGGTCATAGAAATGGCAAGCCAGAGCTAGAAGGAAGGCCCTGTAGGATCCTCTGAGCCAAACTGTTCAGGTTTCAGGCAGGGAAACTGAGGCCCAAAGAGGAGGAAGGGATTCACAGCTTATGGTAATAATCGTGTTTTTAGAAATCCTTCTTGGACATTGGGTGTTTTCTAGTTCATCACATTTTTTCTTATTGGTTAGACTCTCAGCAAGACTGGATGAGGCAAAGATGAGAAAGCTGAGAATTCCCTGTATGGATCAAGGAAGAAGGCTCAAAGATGTCAGGAGACTTGCCCACTCAGCCAGAAAGGGGTGTGGAGTTTAGCAGCAAAGTCAGGCTGTTTCTCATCAGTGGGCAGATGCCTCTCCCATGAACTCAGACTCCGGAAAGGCAAGACTCGCCTAAGCCTGGGTTTAGATCCCAGCTCTGTCATACATGACCTGTGCAAAAGCCATTGAAGTCTCAGTTTCTCCACATGCAATTTGGAGACAAGACTCCCATTTGCTCTGCTGGCCTCCCAAACTGGTATGGGAATCACATCAGAAACTGTCAAGAAGAATAGGGGTCCTGATGCTAGGATTATGATGTGTCAGTGGGTCTCTTGGTCCATTCAAGAGAGACAGCATTTCAATTCCAGCTTTTGAGATAAAAATAGCTTTAAGGAGGATGCAGCTCACCAGGATATCTGGGCAGGGTAAAAATAACCCCTAAGAACAGCTAGCTCCTTTTCTTCACTTTGGTATTCATCCACAGTCTTCTGATCTCTTATTTGATTTCCCAAGTCAACCGACCATCCCAAGCAAATAATCCTCCTTGTCTTAGGGCCAGTAGATGGCAAATATATTCCAAGTTCTGTGAGTAGAGGCTTTGGAAGCCAGAAATATGGGTCCCATCCCAGTTCTGTTAACAATTCACTGTGTGGCTCTAGATAGGTCAAATTCAGAGCCCTCGTTTCTTTTTTTATATAGTGCTGCTCAGTGAAACTGTCTCCAAGGGTGAAAATGTCCTTTATTTTGCAGTAACCAGTGAGTTAGCCATTACCCACTTCTAGCTATTATGCTTTGAAATATGGCTAGTGCAACTAAGTGACAGAATTTTAAGTTTAAAAAATATATATGGAAGCAATTTAAATGGCCACATGTGGCAGTGGCTGCCATATTGGACATGCAAATCTTGAAAACAGGGGTAGAACCTACCCCTCTAGCCCTGGGGTGGGGAGAACTGAAGGCATGTGTTTAGAGCTTGAAATTTAGGAAATGCTCAATGGATAGTCATTGCCTTCCCTTCTTCTGACCTCTCCAAATGTGGATTTACAAGTATCCCTACACTAAGGAGATGCTTCAGAAACATGCAATTCCTCTTGGAGACTGGTTGGATTGGTGGATGGGGTAGTGAGTGTAAAGATGCTATGGGACGCTTTACCCAGGGAGCATGTCTGCATCAGATGACAAGGCCAGGTCAGAGGAGGGCAGACATGACTGTGTCTGCCCATTGGTACCTCTAGTTTGGCTTTCATAGGCACAAATGCTGAAAAAGGATCCATTATATAAATTTGTTTTTGATAGAGGTAGCTACAATCATGAACTCTAGAAGCAGATGGCGTCAGGTTAGAATTCCATTTCCATTGGTTACAAGCTGTATGACCATGGGCAAGTTGACCAATCTCTCTGTTTTCACCTGTAAAATGGTTGGAATGGTGCCTGGATCTGAAAAGTTTGTGAGAAATCAATGAGCTAATGTGTGCAAAGTTCTCTGCAGAGGCCTCAGCTCATAGTAAGTACTTAAGAAATGGAATCTTATAGAAATAGTCTTTTGAACTGCTATCTCCCAACTGATTTATAGTGAGATGCCTGGAAGGCCAATGAAGTGGCATCCCAAGAAGAGCTCTCTTTTAGTGGCCCTCAAGACAAGGAAGGGACCAGGTACCAACTCCCTGCTACCCTCAGATGGCAAATGACCCATCACACTGTAGAGCTGGGCGTCATCTTGAACTATCTAGTGCTTATATCTTCTTTCTGATGATTCTGCAAAACAACAATTTCCTGGCACCCGTCCTGAGATAGGAACCTCACAATTCTTGAAGAATCCTTCCTAGGATGTAATGAAGTCTGCCTCTCTGAGACTTCCTGCTCTTGGGTCTAGAGGAGCCTCCACTTTCCATATTCAACTTCCTTCATCTGTCCAGGTTGGAGGTGTGTATAGATTGATTCTGGTGAAAATGACTAGCACAGGAGCGGGCTCACACAGGCCGTGGATGGAGGTAATCTTTGTTGAGTTGGAGTTTCAGAGACTCAAAACCTGCCCTTAGTGGAGAGCTGACAGTGTCTCTTGTTGGTGTTTCTTATTCTGTGGGCAAAGGAACTGAGTGAGTGGTTCATCCATGTGTTTATCCACTCTTTAATTCAACAATAGCTAATGAGCACCTACTATGTGCCAAACACTGTGCTAGGCCCTGGGAATACAGACATTTGCAGACTTCCTGCTCCTGAGACTCACAGAGTTCTAAGGGAGGCAGAGATGTCAAAGGTGGTTATAATATTAGGATAGATATTATATAGGTGTTATAGGGGACCCAGGAGTAGATGGAGTTGAGTGAAGTACTCCCCCCAGACACAACATTTAAGGGGGCACTGAAAAAACTCAGAAATCAAAATATATAATATTTTAATGCACTATTTTAAAAAGTGGGCATTAATATAGAAAAAAAAATCATGATAAGCAAAAGATTAAAATTTAAAATAAAAGCAGGATCTGCTTTTATTACTATCTGCTGTTAATACTGACTTTTCCTTTTGCTTCAGGCTCTAACATGGCTTGGCTTGGCACTGTATTCTGAGGAAATATGGGGGACCTGCTGTGAGCCCAGAAAAGACATCTATCTGATCCAGTACACTGGTACTGGCTTCTAGCCACACGCTGGTAGTCTGAAATCAGACATAGGGAGAAAATTTACACCACAGAAATTGACAGATCCTAAAGATTAGAGCTCCTCCCCCTCACACCTTTCTAGAGGGCTGGTTGTTAAATATCTACCAGCACACCACTGTATGTAGCCCGTACTGGATCAGGGAGATCTTTCTTTCACAAAGGCTTCCCAGAGAAGGAGATGTCTTCCAACTCTTGAAAAATAAGAATCAAGAAGAGAAGAGAAAAAAATATTCATCCCACAAAGAAGGAACTCAGTGTATAAAGAAGCATAAAAATGGAGATTTTTTTTAAAAAGAAACTGCTAAATGTATTTTATTTAGGAAGCCACAAGGAGCGGTGTGTGGTTTCAGTGTGGAACATTGAGCAAGAAGGACATTTCAAGGTTATAGCAATAAGTGATGCCTGAAATTATTTAAGACCTAAGTCTAGCTCTAGTGACAAGACTGCAGCTTGGGGAAGAAAGGGACATAGCCTACTTCTGGTGTCTGGTCCAAGTAGTGATGCCCTAATAAATGTTTAGTAGGATCTCTGGGTGAAGGAGGAAGCCCTGAATTATAATGTTCTCCAGATTCTGAGGGGTAAATATTCCCACCAAAACTACCCTGCCTTGGTACCAAATGCTTACAATAGAAGAAAGTTCCGATAACAGAAAATGTAATAACATAATGAAGAAAAGATGAGTCTTGAGAAATCATTACTTTGAAAATAATCTGTCTAGTTGTAAGTTTATACAACTTAATGTTTAATAATTGTTGTTGTTGTTAAGTGCCGTCGAGTGGGTTCCGACCCATAGCGACCCTGAACAGGGTTTCCGAGGCTTTTAAATCTTTACGGAAGCAGAAAGCCTCATCTTTCTCCCGCAGAGCAGCTGGTAGTTTTAAACTGCTGACCTTGCGGTTTGCAGCCCGATTCGTAACCACTACGCTACCAGAGCGCCTTAATTTTTAATAATAGTTATGTTTAACAACTGGTTCACAAAATTTCTGACAATTTGACAGTCTGTTCTCACAAGTCAATAGAAGCCATATAAGTAGCTACAGCATACCATGAGGAGACTGGCTTTGGGTCCTTACTTACTGTGTGGCTATGGGATGGCCACCCCAACTCTCTGGATGTTGTCTTCCCAGTTCAAAGGTTTGGACCAGGTCTATTGTGAAGTCCTTTTTGACCCTAGGGACATGGATCCAAGCCTGACCTCCTGGTGGTGACTTCCTGGGATGAAGTAGGAGTCTCCAGTACACCAGACTAAGAGCAAACAAGATCCCCAGAACATTCTCACCCAGGAAAAAGAAAAGCTGAGGTCTCATCTCTCATGAGTTAAAACAAGTGGTGTTTTATTCTGAAACCATTGGCATTTAAGTCCTCTTAGAAAATTAAAACATAATAAAAATTGAAGATGCTACCTATATTTAAGGAGCTCTGGTAGTGTAGTGGTTACAAATCAGGCTGCTAATAACCTCAAGGTCAGCAGTTCGAAACTACCAGTTGTTCTGTGGTGGAAAGATGAGGCTTTCTGCTCCCATAAACATTTACAGCCTCAGAAATCCTTTACAGGTTCACTATGAGTCGGAACCGACTCCACGGCACATAAACATCACCGCCTACATTTAGCATATGCATTATATTATATATATTAACCCATTTGATCCTCAGAAAGTACATGCAAAGTAGATATTATTATTGTTTGTTGTTGTTGTTAAGTGCTATCAAGTCAGTTCTGACTCATAGCAACCCTGTATAGGGTTTCCAAGGAGCAGCTGGTTGATTTGAACTGCCAACCTTGTTTATCCTACAGCACCAATTTTAAAAAATGCGATTACACGCTTTGGAGTCCTGGTGTGATGCTGTGGGATAAAGCACTGGACCAAAAGGTCGGTTTGAACCACAAGGTCACTCCTTGGAAACCCTATACAGAGTCACTATGAGTCTGAACTGACTCAATGGCACTTAATAACATTATACTTTTTAAGAGGAAAAAAGGGCTTTCACAGAGAAGTTAAATGGTTTGCCCAAGACCACACAGTTAGAAATTTGAAATAGAATTTGAACCACATAGTCTTCTGTTAACCATTTACCATCATGGACAAGAGCAACACAAGAAAAGGAACCTATGTGTATAGTTCAAAGCAACTAGAGCAGATTCATTAGCATGAGGGGCACAGTAAGCCAAGCCAAGATGGATATGACCTCATGGCTCCCCAGAGGAGGCACAGGAGAAAATCTTTAGGGTTTTTTGATAGTCATCAATTTATGTGAACATTGTGGGGTGGTTGCTAAAATAACTAATATACAGTCAGGCTGCATTAATAAGAGCATAAAATATGTATGGGGGTGGGAAGGTGATTCTCCTGCTCAACTCTCTGCTGGTCCCATGCCACCTAAACTCTTGAATTTTGCTTTGGCCACTTGGCAATAGTTAGGGATGAAAGAACTATAATGTCTTTCAAGGAGACAAAGTTGGCAGATATGAAAGAGATGTGAGCTATAGAGTGGTAGGAGGAAATGAGACTACTGGGCCTGGAGAAAGAAGGGCTCAGGAGGCAGAGGTGTTACTTTCAAAGTGATTCTAAGAAGAATCAGACATTAGCAGCTGTATGAGGTGCTTTGTCAATATTCACTGTAAAAGGTGGCTTTGGCATGATGATTCTTGGAGATGCATCTACAAAGCTCTTTGCAGAACTGGTTTCTGGACTACGAAGGCAGAGTAGTGCTTATGGGAGCCTCTGTCCTCACTTTGTGACAAGGGGTAGCATGCAAAGGCATTTGCATTGACCAGCTTTTCCTGGAAACAACCAGCAAGCGTTAATGTCTCACACATGGTCTGGGCATGGGGCAATGAGGCAGCCAAGATCACGGAGTGCAGATTTCAGCTGGTGGCTTCCTGATAGAGCTGTGTTCCAGTGGGCTTGTCATATGGGAGGAGGCTATTGAGGAGATTGTGGAACCAGGTGTTGGACTGGGCAGATATTTGGGACTTTGAAATTCACTTTGTGTCCCCAACCCCGATTGCTGCTAACTGATGTCGCCTTGGGTTGTGAAGGGACTTGCCCCTCCCCCCACCACTACCACCGCACAGTATATTGCAATGAGCATTGGATGTGGGACCAGAGTTCTAGTGCCAGCTCTGTCACCTTAATGATGGGTGACCTTAGACAAGATCCTTCCTTTTGGACTTGATTTCTTTATCTGTAAACTAGGAATTCAGATCTCTGCATTGTCTTTTTCAAGAAGTTGTATGGAAATCTGAGATACTGGATGTGGAGTTGCTTTATATCATTTTGAGTACAATCTTTGCTAGAGATGATTATTCTATCATCTGACCAAAGTTCCCAGTCTCTGGTATATTACTACAATGTCTTCAGCTGCCAGTTAGAGGAAACTCAATTGAAAGTGGCTTCCACAGGAGAGACAACATTATTTCAAGAAAGGATAGTCCAAGGGTGTTTAACACAGTACTTCCAGCACTTTAAAGACCTGGTTTCTCATTGTCCATCCTAGGGCCTATTTGCCTGGGTCCTAGGGCTTATCACCTTTTAGTAGCAAGATGGGAGTCTCTCCCAGTAGCACTTCCTTGCTCAATAATATCCCAAGGGAATTAAGAGGTATGTCTCTAGTCTGTGTCCACTCTCAAAAGTGATGAGAACTTTATTAGAGGGTCTCAATATATATAACTTCTCTCACATCCCAATGGCCAGACTGTCCACACCCATCACTGGTCAGGGGAAGGTAGCCACTAACGGGGATTTAGTCCAAGCAAGATTCAGCCCTTGATGCTTTGGCATGACCCAGTCTTCTCTGAAGAATAGGTCTACTTAGAAGAGGGTAGAGGGAGGTGGAATTCTGTTAGCAAAGGATGAAACAGCAGTATCTCCCCCTGCATGTGAATGTCATAAGATGATGGTCAAGCAGCCCATATCCTGTCTCTCTTATCTACCTACCTACCTCCTTCTCTTCCTTCCTTCCTTCTTGCCAACATTTACTGAGGGCCTATTGTGGGCTGCATTGTCTAGGATACCCAGGGGTCTATGGATAAGACACAGCTCTTAGCCTTGTGAAGCTTGGAGTTGAGAGGGTATATGAAATAAATATATACGCCAGTATGAAACGGTATGCTCAGTATAAGGTGGGGTAACTAACTGTAGGGAGAGGAACAGCTCTGGGGTTCCAAGGAGGAGATCCAGTAGGGGAGGACAGGAAGGACATTTCAGGCAGAGGAAATCACAAGAAGAAGGACAATTACTTTGTCTCGGCTCTCAGCTGATGAAGATGGTCCCAAACTCATCATTATTGACTCTTTAGTAGAGTCAATGGCCCTGGGCACATTATCAATTAGAGTTCACAGACCTGTCCCTGACTTGCTGTGTGACCTTGGGCAAGTCACAGCTCTTGCATCAGAAAAATAGGTCTAATTCTTCCAAGGATGAGTTATACAGGTTCGAGTTAGATGAGAAGAGAGATTTGACCCTCTTCCATTAGATACAAATGTGGGGAACCCATATTCTCACCTGGCCTCACCAACGACCCGTGTGACTTTGAGAAAATCATACCCCCTGCCTCTGAGCCTTAGTTTCCCCAACTGTAAAATAAGGAAGTTGGGCTAGGCGGCTTCAAGGGTTTTCTACACTTGACTTGGTACTGGGACTCCCACATCTAGACCTTGGATAGCTCACACACTTTCTCCACCTGACTCAGCACCCAGGAAATAAACCCAGACTAAGGAGAGAGGGGAGTCCTGGTGCGGCACTGTAGGATAAACACTGGACTACTAACCATGAGGGCAGTAGTTCAAACCCACCAGCTGCTTCTAGGAAACCCTACACAGGGTTGCTATGAATCAGAACTGACTTAATGGCACTTAGCAGTAATAACTGGGAAAGGGCGCTCAGAGGATGGACCATGTGTCCATGGGATGCCGCCCTCCTGGACAGTGGCCCAGGAGCTGCCTTGGCCTCAGTGCTCATTCCTCAGTGGTGGAGTGATTGTCTCTGGGGTCTTGGCAGCTGCCAGATCAGAGTGACGTGTGGCCCTGCAGGCAGAGAACAAGCCCTAGGAGACTGGAGGGCCTTGGTGACAGCTAACACTGCCACCAGCCACCTCACATGGAAAAAGGGATTGGCATTACTTGGAGAAACATATTGGTGTTTTTGGAGACCGCCTCTTCTAGCCTTGAATTTGGTGCAATTTTTTATTGAAAAGCTCTATCCTAGGTGCTGGGTATACATTTGAGAACTGGGCAGTGTGGTGCATATGGGCTGCACATCAATTAATTAATTACAGGAATCTCGTCTGGCTTCTTTGCATTTGCTCTTCCCTCTGGCTCTTCCTCTTTCAACTTTTTGCTCTTATAACACTTCTTCATAGAAGCCTTAAAATAACCCTCCCTCCCTGTCATCATCACTCTCTAACCCCACCTCTGACTTACTTGTCTTCATAGCACTAGGGCAATCTGACATCATATAACAGATGTGTTTATGTGAAGACAGACACACGGTGCTCAGTCATCAATGTGTCTACAGCATCTAAAATTGGGTCTGCTACTTGGTGAATGTCCAACAAATGCAGGGGTTGGAGGGAGTGTTCAAAAAGTTCGTGGAAAATTACCATTGTCTCTCTCTCTCTTTTTTTTAACCGTGGAAAAAGGGCATTTAAAAAATAAGTTTTTATTGTCAATTGAGTGATACTTTACATGGGAGAACATCGGTTTTACACTCATCTTTTCACTGCAATGATTACAATCTCCTGCATGCATCATCGTCCAATAGTATTTGCTTCTATTCCCTCTTTTTTTTTTTTTTTTTTGTTGGTTGGTTTGGGGGATGTACACAAAAACACTTATGAATATATAATAATTTAAACAACCAAAGGGCACATTCTGTAAACCTGCATCCTGACCGGTAGCACACAGCCTGTCTTTTTCCATGAGTCTAGAGTCCTCAGCTGCACTATCTCTCCGTGTCCTCATCTCTGCCTCCATCCGTGGTGTCACTGTTTTTCTGGGTAAGGTCCCACATTCTGCTTGTGCTCTTCTTCCTTGATGGTCCTAGGGTCCTCTGTTCCTGGACTGTAAGATTAACTACTTCCCACTTTATGTTACAGTTTTGTGACCATCATAATTAATCATGATAACAATCACTCATTATTGAATCATAAGAATCTTATCCCCATCTCCTTCCACCAGACCCATCTAGACAAGATGAAAACTATTCAGTGGAGATTCTACCTTCCCCCGCACACACTGAAACTAAATTCCCTCTTGAAAACTTGTAAGCCAGTCACTTTGTGCCTTTATAGGTCCCTCCCAACCCCCATTTTAGATAGCCAGTGTCTAAGTTGCCCGTCCCTATGAACGCTGTATACAGAGGGGATAGGATTGATACTTGGTGTGAAGACTTCTTACCTCCCAGTTGGTATTTTGAGCTACTACATTCATAAGAATAGGTCAAACTCATCAAATTGTAGCAATTTACACTTGTTTCCTTTCTCAAAAAAAACGTTTTTGTCTTCCTCTAGTCGAGATCTGATCATCAAGCCACTGAGGGTAGTTTGAATGAGTACTATCTACAAGTTTGGGCGTTCTTGTGCATCTCCCCTCAGTTCATATCAACTGAACACTTCACTCTCAGCTCTAACCCTCCATGGCTATGTCTTTGTCCATGGGCTCAGAAGTCCCCAGGTCTCACTACACTTCGGGTCAACCAGCCCTTGCTCTTCTTCTCTCTCTCATCTCCAGGTCGACAGGAGTCTATAGAACATGGTCGAACTCAGCCCTTCTCTTCATTGCTGGCCTTCCCCTTCTTCTCTACTCACTAGCTGACCAATGTGGTCACTAGTAATCTTACCTGCCTGCTCATGTGTTCCCTTTAAGTTTCATTCTTAGAGGTGGGGTTTGTCCTGAAGGGACTTGATTGTTTTCCTTGATAACTTCTTGGCAAACAACTTTCTATTCTTGTAGTAGCCAATCATACTGCCATTTTTGTTTTGGACTTTTCCTGCTGGTCTTTCTTTGAAGATATACCTTCTGATCCTCTAACTGTTTCAGGCTGGTCTGCTTGTCTTTTCAAGTGGGACTGTCCTACCTCAGAAGGTTCTGGATGGGGCTCAGGATTCCACCTAAGGTCCTATACACTACAAAGGCTCCGCAAGAAGCCTATTTCACTGGGCAAGTTGTAGAACCCCTTTTAGGTATTCCAATCAGTTATAGGCTGAAGACAGGTATTATTGCATTTTTCTAAGTCTCTTTTAGTTTCTTATAGTAGTATTTTTTAGTTTTCTTTGTATAGGTCCTTTGTTTCTCTGGTTAAATTTATTCCTAAATATTCCATCCTTTGGGCAGATATTGTAAATGGTATTGCTTTCCTAATTTCCTTTTCAGTGTTGTCATTATTAGTATAGAGGAATGCAACTGATTTTTGTATGTTGATCTGTATTCTGCCACTTTGCTGAATCTTCCAATGAATTCCAGTAGTGTTTTTGCTCAGTCTTTGGGGCTTTTTATGTATAGGATCATATCGTCGTCAAATAGAGAGAATTTTACTTCTTTGCAAATTTGGATGCCTTTAATTTTTCTTTCTTGCCTCATAGCTCTGGCTAATATTTCCAACAAAGTATTGAATAGTTGTGGTGATAAAGGGCATCCTTGTCTGGTTCCTGTTCCCAAATGGGAAATTTTTCAGTTTCTTTCCATTATGAATGATGTTGGTTGTTGGTTTTGTATATATGCTCTTAATTATGTTGAAGAATTTCCCTTCAATTCCTACTTTGTTGAGTGTTTTTTATCAGGAATGGATGTTGGATTTTGTCAAATG
>NW_006408599.1:12218905-12224005 GCF_000296735.1 Chrysochloris asiatica | reverse complement strand
TTCTACTCCCGTAAAGATTTACACCCTCGGAAACCCTGTACAGGGTCGCTATGGGTCGGACCCGACTCGATGGCACTTAACAACAACAACAAGGATTTTGTTGAGAATTTGTGCATCTATGTTTATGAGGGATATTGGTCTATAATTTTCTTTCTTAGTGATGTCCTTCCTTGGTTTTGGTATGAGGGTTATGCTTGCTTCATAGAATGTATTAGGAAGTTGTCCATCCTTTTCTATATTCTGGAATCATTTGAGTAGAATTATTGACAGCTAAATTTCCATTATCTTTACATTTAATTTTCTCATGAACTTTTTGAGGCCACTCGTTTTTTCTGGTGTTTGAGGGTCATGATGTAGAAGAGGAGCAGGCTTAAGCTGATGAACTTTATGTTCATGCATGCATTCACACATTTAGCATGTATGGCGTACTTCCTGCTGTGCAGGCACTGTGTTTTGTGTTGGTGTTAAAAGGTAAGCATGACAGGCAGTCCTCATAGCAGGGATCACAGCTCATATTTGCCTGTGACTAGTGACCAGGTAAGGGTCTAATGCCCAGTAGTGTTTCCCTATTGAGTAACCAGGGAATATTATTAGGCTGTATTTTGTGCACAGCTTTGGGCTGCTAACTATAAGATTGGCTGTTCAAACCCACTAGCAGCTTCATAGGAGAAAGATGAGGCTGTCTGCTTCCATAAATATTTACAGTGTCAGAAACCCTATAGAGGGTATCTATGGGTCAAAGAAGACTCAGTGATACTGGCTTTGGGTTATTGTGTGCAAATCCTATGCTATGTTCTATGCAAGTTCTCCAAATCAAAGAAAGACCTATCTTGGTGACCAGTAGTGCAGGACATTGGGATAATTAGAGGACTAGTACACATACTCAAGTTCCTCTCCCAGTTCTGTAGTACCTGCTAAACAAGCATGATTTAAGGAAGAACTTCCTGACCTGCTTTAGCTGTCTATTTCCTTGCTGGCCTCACACATAGCACTTTAAGAACAGGAAGCATAACCTGGCATACAGTGAGTCCTCAGGAAATGCTTGGTAAATAAATCAGTGGGACTGATACCGGGGCAGTTTGCACTTTTCTGTCCTTATGGCTGAAGACTCCACCTACTGATTCACAATTAACATTTATTGAGAAGTTGCTTGTATGTTTGCATGGAGGCTATTAAGATAAATACTCATAGTTTCTCTTAGGGCAGATGTGCAAAGGATCTGTGGCTGATCTGTCTGGGCAGAAGCCCCCAACATCTTTCTACCCTATCTCTAAAACAGCTGTGTGGATCTGGATTGGCTGGTGAGTGCCTGCTCCCTTTCACAGGGTAGGCAACAGCTTGGTATCTTTAAGACCCAACTTATATCAGGACTTCTCATACCTTGTCACTGGCTCTATGCCAGGAACCTACTTGATAGGAAGACTGGATCTACCAAGGCAGCAGAGGTAGGAAATATCATACCTTCCCTGAAGGGCTTATCAGTGCCCAGGTCTTCTTTCTACAGCTGACCATGGACTTCTGGAAGGCCATGTGTCTCATTTTTCTCTGGAACCTAGCAAAATGCAGTGGGCCTTCAATAACTATTTACTACATTGGATTTATTGTGGAAAAAACAAACTCTAAGACTCCCAAGTTCAAATGACCCATGAAGATAATCAGGTTTCATACTCCTATTTTACTGATGGGCAAAGCAATGCCCTGGAATGAGGTGCCCTCAATCTTTTGGGGTTCTCAAGAGATCTCATGATCTCAGTGGAGCATACTCAGATTAGTGGGTAAAATCCAAAATGGTCTTAGTGCTTAACCTGCTGCCTGACCTGTGAGAAAATGCATCACATTGCCTGGAAATGGCTTTGTGACCAGTGAGTTTTGTGGCATGGTGTCACCACGTAGTGTGGTGGGAAGAGTTGGATGGCTTCTCCACTGGCCTGTCCTCATTCCTTCATCAAAATCTGCCTGAAGTCTACCCTCACACTCCTGGTCTTGTAGGAGCCTTCTACTTGAGTTGTCCTTCTCCAATGGCTGATATTTAAATCCAATGCATCCTTCAGGACTCAAATGTCACCTCTTCCTGGGAGCTTTCTCTGGTCTTTCTTCATTCTTTGGACTGTTGGATGATCAACTGATCTGTATCTCTTTGGTAATAATAACCATGTTCTCCCCGAATTGTCATTATTACACGGGGCTCTCTATTACATGGCAGAATGAGGTCTCCCATCTTACATATCTTCTCTGACCCATGTTACTGTGTCTTCTGTCCATATTACAAACACATGTGTGTCCATACGGCGGGACCTGTGCAAATGTCTTTGTTCCTACTCCCATAGTTATAGACCCACGTCACGCAGAGCTTTATACACTGTAGGAGTCAAATAAACAGATTTATTTAAATTATCCATGGGATGAGTATCTACTGTGTTCCAGGTCCATGTGGGGGGTGGGGCACAGAGATGGATCAGACAATGATAACTCATGTGATGTGTACTACAATATAGATGCTGAGCAAACCAGCCAACCAGAGACCATTGAGCTTTGAGTTACACCTAGAGGGACAGAGACACTGTTAGCAGGTAGAAATGGGGAAGAGGGGGGGCCTGGGAGGAAACAGCATAGACAAAGGTCTGAAATAGCCCAGCTTGTCCAGAATCTAGGTCCAAGCACCAGGAAGACTGGAGCCCCCATGAAGTTGGGGTGGCTCAAAATCCCTTAAGGCCAAGATTTGGATGATCGTGCCTGAATGTGGGAAATTGAAGTCAGATTTGTTGTTGTTAAGTTTTCAAGTCCTTTCTACATATAGTGAGTTTAAGGATTCTGAGGAGTGACTGATGAGTTTCAACAGCTGATATTCTGGTTGTCCTACAGTGCCTGGTTGTTGTTGTTGTTAAGTGCCTTCTAGTCGGTTCCAACACATAGCGACCCTGTACAGGGTTTCCGAGAGTGTAAATCTTTACAGGAGTAGAAAGCCTCATCTTTCTCCCACGGAGCGGCTGGTAGTTTCAAACCGCTGACCTTAAGGTTTGCAGCCCGATTCATAACCACTACGCTACCAGAGCTCCTTACTGTGCCTGCTTATCTGGATCCAAATCTGACCTCCATTTCCCAATTTAGGTGATCCCAGGAAAGTTACTTAATCTTTCAGAAGCTTAGCTTCCTCATGTGTTTATGCATGGCGTAATAATGAGCTTCCCTCAGCTGGGCTGCTAGCCTCAGCAAGATCAGTAGTTCAAGTCTACCAGTTGCTCTACAGGGAAAGATGAGGATTTTCTGTTAAGATTTACAGCCTTGGAAACCCTATACTGGATCTCTGTGAGTTGGAACCTACTGAACAGCACACAACCACCACCACCTCAATCGATGGTACTTAGCACAGTGCCTGGCTAAGGTTGTTGTTGTTGTTAAGTGCCATCGAGTCGGTTCCAACACATAGCAACCCTGTATAGCATTTCCAAGGAGCGGCTGCTGAGCTTGAACCGTCGACCTTGCAGTTCAAACTGACCTTGCAGTCCAGCGTGTATTAATCCACAGTGGCAAAATATTAGGGAATGACAGCAACAATAAACCCTCAGTAATCAAAATACAAGGCGCTCTGGTAGCGTAGTGGTTACAAATGGGGCTGCGAACCGCAAGGTCAGCAGTTTGAAACTACCAGCTGTTCCTCAGGAGAAAGATGAGGCTTTCTGCTCCTGTAAAGATTTACAACCTCAGAAACCCTGTACAGGGTCTCTATGGATCGGAACTGACTCCATGGCACATAACAACAAAAACAATCAAGATACATAATCTTTTATTTTTTTTATGATGAATTATGTTTTAGTTTACATGGGAGAACATTATCCATTATCCTTACATTCGTCCTCCTATTGTATGTTGTTTCATAGCAATGATTACAATCCCCTGCATGCATCATCAAACAACCAAAGGGTACACCCTGCACGCCTGTCCCCTAGCAGCCAGCACACAGCCCTTCTTCCTCCCTGAGTCCAGAGTCCCCAGCCACTCCTTCTCTCCATGTCATCATCTCTGCCTCCATCCCTGGTGTCACTGCCTCCCTGGACAGGGTCCCACACTTTGCTCTTCTCCCTCCCTTGATGGTTGCTGGGATTTCTGCTCCTGGACTGCAAAATCCGCCACCCCCCTCCTTTTGTTACAAAACATCTACGTTTACCTTTCCAACACTCACTGTCAGACCTGATAGCAATCATTCCCTATTGAACCACAGGAGTCCTTTCTGCCTCACCTTTTATCAACCCCATCCAGACAGGGTGGAAACAACTCAGTGGAGATTCTACCTTTCCCCGTACCCTCTGGATCTAGGTTCCCTTTTGAAAGCATGTAAGCCAGTTACTACTTGCCTTTGTACGCACCCTCTCATTTTGTGTAGCCAATGTTAGGTTCCCCATCCTTGTTGGCCCTGTGTACCAAGGCGGTGGGAATGATCCTCACTGTAAAGATTTGTTCACTCCTTTGTCATACTGCCTCCACAAGCATAGGTCAAATTCATCCAATTGTAGTGGGTTACTCTTTTTATTTCCCCCCTCTTCTTTCTTCCTTTAGTTATGTTCTGGTCATCCAGCCATTGATGCCAGGTCAAATGGGTACTATCTGCAAGTGTGGGTGTTCTTGTACATCTCCCCTCACTTCATATCAGCTGGACGCTTCACACTCCGCTCCAGTCCTCTGGGGCCATGTCCCTGCCCCTGGGTCCAGGACTCTTCAGGTCTCGTCATACTGCTGGTTAGCCAGATCTCAATCCAAGTTAACAAGAGTCTGTTGAGTGTGGTCGGATTTAGCTCACAACTACTTTGCTATTTTCCCCCCACTTCCTCTTATTGATGACCAACGTGGTCAGCAGCAGGACCACATGCCTGCTCATGTATTCCACTTGAGTTTCAGTCTTGGAAGGGGGTTTGCCTGGAGGGGACCTGACCACTTACCTCACCAACATTTATTATCCTCTACTTCTTTGATCTTTGCTGTTATTGCTGTTGTGAGATGATATTGCATTGTTGTTTTGATTTGCATCTCTCTAATGACTAGTGATCGTGAACATTTCTTCATATGTTTGTTGGCTGCCCAGATCTCCTCCTTGGTGAAGTGTCT
>NW_006408599.1:12088448-12214390 GCF_000296735.1 Chrysochloris asiatica | reverse complement strand
TTCAGCTTCTTGAATGTTTATCTTCTCATCCTTCAAGATGTTAGGAAAATTTACTTCTGGAAGCTCTTCAACTGTTTCTTCTGTGAACTTCTGTGATTCTTCCTGTCCTGGAATGCCAATAATTCTTAAGTTATTCTTCTTCATGTAATCCAGCATGAATTTTAGACTCTCTTCAAAAATTTTAATCCTTTTTTCTGCTTGCTCTTCTGTTTTAGCAGTATTGAGAGATTTGTCTTTCAGCTTGCTGGTTCTGGCTTCCATCTCTTCAATTCTACTCTTTTGCCCTTTCAGTGTATTGTCCACTTCTAATAGTTTATTATTAATCATCTGGACTTCTTTTTGCAGGCTTTGGATTGTTTCCAATGTCATATCTAACTTGTTTGATTGCTCCTGTAGCACTTTCCTGAGTTCTTCCTTATTTTGTTTCACCTCTTTTTGGAGCATTTGAATTTGTTTCCATATTATGTCTCAGTTACTTTTTTCTGTTTTGAGACATGTGTTGAGTTCTTTGTGTTTTCTTGGACATTTTCAGTAGTTATGTGGGTTTTTCATGCTTAAATGGATGTATGTTGCTTTGTTGTTAAGCTTACTGAGTGTATCCTGGTGGATATGATCTGGAGATAGGCTTCCCTTTTTACTATAATGCCTAGCAGCTGGTATTGGCTCTTGTCCAGATGGTGGGCTATTACAGGGTATGCTTGTAGCTTGACTATATGCACACTGTTGTGGTCTCTTCTTGGGTAAGTGAGGGGGAGAAAGCTTCCACCCCTGGGAAAAAGAGTGAGACCAAAAGGACCAAAGACAGAAACAATATAAAAGCAGAGACAGAAACCACTAATCAAAAACTAACATAAAATCATAATTGACTGGCCAGTGGCCTTTGCTGTGCCCGCAGGGATAAAGGGTCCCATCCAGGTCAACTTGGGGCTTTGGAGCTCTGGTAGCATAGTGGTTACCAATTGGGCTGTGAATCCACAGTGGAAAAAGATGAGGCTTTCTGATCCTTAAAGATTTACAGCCTCAGAAACCCTGTACAGGGTCACTATGAGTTGGAACCGACTCCACAGCACATAACCAACCAACCAACCAACCCAGAGTTAGACATCATAAGAAGTAGCCTGTGGGATTCCTCTCTGTGCCACGGGAAAACTGTGAATCCAAGGCTGGACCCTTTTGGGGGTGTGCTCACACCCACCTGAAGGCGTCTGGGCTGGGCAGTGAGGGCATGATTGGAGTAAAACATGAAAGTGAAAGATGAAAAATCATTACACCTCTTTCTCCAGATGCGCACCTCTCGGCTTCTAGCGCTGGGTCACTGCCTCAAAATACATAATCTTTTAATGCAATATTTAAAATAAAGTTAAGGCAAAATCCACAATGAACAAATTACCAAAATTTTAAATAAAAATAAGGTTGGTCTGGCACAAAACAGGCTACTCAATAAAAATCAACTATGATTAGGAGGCGAGTAGACTTCAGACAACCCGAGGGACACAGTGACTCCTCTCCCCAGAAGAAAGCAGAAGCAAACACAATCTGTATAGTTGTGGGTGTTCCCGCATTTCCTGGGGCTCATCCACTTGGAAATTAATTAAGAACTCAGATTCAGCATGGAGATGAGCTGTGCTGGGGGCTCTGTGCGCCAGCCAGCTGCCAGTGGGTGCCCCAGCCTTCTTCCTGGCAGCTGTGGGTGCTCTGCCCCCTGCAGGAAGCATCGCTCAGCGATGTGGCTCCTTTTTCTTTCCTTTTTTTTAAACTACTGCCCCCCTCTCTAGCTTGGGACTTTTCCTGAAGTTTGCTGAAACCAGACACCTGGCTAGGCTGAGCCCGCGTGCAGCGGTGGTTTTAAAGGCCGCCTTCAGCGCCCCCTCCCCGCCCCCAGCGGAGACTTCAAAAGGCTCGGCGGGCGCCGCGGCCCCAGCACCTATGAGCCACCCCCTGTGTCAGGAGCCCTCGTCGGAGACGGAGGAGGCTGAGCTGCCGCAGTTCCAGGGCAGGCGGACCGGGCCGGCGGCGCAGCCCCGCGCGCCCATGCCCCTCCCGGCCCCGCTGCGCTCTGAGCGCCCGGGCCCCGTTTAGAGAAGGGGACCCCGCACCCCCACCTCCGCGCCCGTGCCCGGGGCTGCGGGGATCCATGAATACAAATGCCGTTAGGCGCGCGAGGAAGGACCGACCGGCCAGCCTCGCAACTCAGGACCCAGTAAGTGCCCAGAAGCTATCAAGCCATGGGGATACTGGGATACCGAGCGCCAAGGTGTGAGCACTAGCGGGAAGTGCGTGCATGTGGGCGAACAAGCGGCGGGCACCTAGGTTGTATGCTTGTGGGTATGCATGTGCACGGTGTGTACGTAGGGGAATCTGATTAGGCTAATGTTTATTTAAGAGTGTGTGCGTGAGCACTTGCGTACATGCGTTTGAGTGTGCAGAGTTCGGGTGTGCGCCCCAGCACAGATACCTGAGAGTATGTTTTGTATGTGTCTTCATGTGAATGAGTGTGTTTGAATTTGGGGTACGCGTGGATGTGTGTGGGAATGTGTTCGTACATCTGTGAATGTGAGAGTCTGTCAGTGAGATGGGGTGGAAGGAGTCAGGACTCGGACAGGAGTTTAGGTGTACGATTTGCCCCGGGGCATTTGCGAAGGGGCAAATAAATGTGCATTGTAA
Organism: Chrysochloris asiatica; assembly: GCF_000296735.1. Taxonomy (NCBI): domain Eukaryota; kingdom Metazoa; phylum Chordata; class Mammalia; order Afrosoricida; family Chrysochloridae; genus Chrysochloris; species Chrysochloris asiatica. Next base: position 12,211,726 of record NW_006408599.1, on the reverse strand, counting down.
TCTCAGGCTGAGATCCGAGGGTTTCCTTGGATGAGTTTTCGTGGTTCCTTAAGACTCTCATTTCTTACTAAAGGGAGCGGGAAGAGGAGGATAATCAACATTCAACAAACCCCTCCCCACCCTCAGCCGCCGCCCCACTGTCCAGGGAAGTCTGTTCTCCAGGGCGCTCTGAATCTGGGAGCGGCAATCGTGGGGTAGGGATGGATGAGGGGGGGTGGTGGGGGCTACTATTAGGACAGTGGTTGACTTGGCTCCAACTGTCTTCAGAATTGCCGGGTCCCTTTCGGAGTAGAATCTCCCCTCTTTCGCCTTCTAGCTGCCCATCTCCCCAACTCGGGAACTTGTAGTCTGACAAGCCAGAAGTCCCGAATCTCAGAACGTTGATCCGCCTGCTGTATAGCCTTGACCAACTCCTTCCTTTCGGTGCATACCAGCTTCCCCATCTTTACCAGGGGCAGGATGTTTTGGGTCGGCCGTGTCCCCGACTCTGGCCAGCAGGGGGCAGCAAGGGGCAGAGGAGGGCGGCAGGGAGAGGGAGGAGGGTAGGAAGGTGGAGAGCCGCCGCGGGCCGAGACTTTAAATCGCCTTCATTTCCCCCAAATCCTTCCTTTTCCTCTCCTCCCCTAGGCCGGCGGGGAGTCAGCTTCCACCGCTCTCCGCGAGCCCTAGCCCGGCCTTGCTCAGCCTCCGGGGACCGCCAGCAGCCCGCCTCCAAAAGTTTGATCATCCCCTCTTTCCCCTGCTTCTTTCTTTTCCGTGGAAGCAAAAGAACTAGGCAGGGGCGAGCGCGGCGCCCGGACTCCTGGGACCATGGGCCTGGCGCGGGCGCCCGCGGGGCCCCGGCTGCGCTGCAGGCCCGCTCCGGCGCCGCGGGGCGCGGGACTGCATTGGGGGCGCGGGAGCCGCGCGCTCTGAGCCGGCCTGGCGCAACGGGGCGGGGGGCTGGCGGCCCCATGGGGCGCGCCCACACTTGCCCCCCGGGCTCGGGAGCATGAAGTAGGGGCCCGCCATGGGAGCGGGATCGGCGCAGGGGGCCCGAGGCACAGCGGCAGCGGCGCGCGGGGGGTGAGTACAAGCTCGGAGATGTCCTCTGTACAGCTTCGGGGAGGGCTGGGGTTTCCTGCCGCGCTGGACGCTTCCAGCGGAACGTCAGCTTCCTGCGCCCCCGCGAAGTGGGCAGCCAAGAGTTAAAGCGGACTGCACCTCTAGCCCCCGCGAAGGTTGCGAGTGCTACACAGGCTTCCCAGCCCCGCTGGGGAGAGGGCCGAACTGGAGAGGGTCAGAGTGTGGGGGTGGATGATGGCGCCTGGAGCGGTGGCGGGGGGCTTTCTGGATGCCTGAGGAAGGGGAGGGGGGTGGTCTCTGTTTCTCAGTGTGTTCCGGTGTGTCTCCATGTCTGCAGGTCCTTAGCCTGTAAGTGTCTGTTTATGTCTGTTCCTTGTGAGACTGTCGGCAAGTTTCTAGGTCTCGAGTTCAGCTCCTGTCTCCGTGTGTGTGTGCGCACCTCTACGTTATTGTAAATCTCAGTGAGTGTGTGTGTGTGTGTGTGTGTGTGTGTGTGTGACTGGGTCCGTGTGTCTCAGCAGTTCCCTAACTCCGACGGTCTCAGTTCCTGCCTCTTCCCTGCATGAGTGTGTATGTGTGTCTAAGAGAGAGAGAGAGAAATGAAAGCTATTATGTCCGTGCAGAAAGGACCCCTGGATGTCCTCAGCTCCTCAGTGTATAGATTTGGGAGACCGAGATGGGGGTGTATTGACTATTGTAGAAGGGGTTGTGCCTGAGGATCTGATCCTCAGCTTGTGGAGTAGAAGTTGTAAGAGGGAGTGTGGGTGTGTGTTGGTAATAGAGCCTGGGGGCAGCCCCTGGGGCCCTGTGGACTGTGGCTGAGATGCACAGGACCAGCTCCTTTTCGGCACCCCTCCCCCCCACACACACAGACCAGGAGGACACTCCCAAGAGACTATATAGAACTCTACTCTGCCCTCCCCACTGTGCACTACCCCCTCTGAGTTGGAATCAGGGGTTTATGTCCCCTTTCTTCTCCATGTCTTGGATAAAACTGTCAGACTGAGATTCCCACACCCCCAAAGCCCCCACCCACACAAAACACACACACACACACACTTGTACCAGTGATCTCTCTGCTGACTCATTTTCTCCAGAAGACCCTGTGCCAGGGCAGATGCCAGTGGTTGGGCAAAAGAGTGGTGCATTGGCAAGCACCCTATAGTTGGCCCAAACTTCTTTCAGCCCCAACCTTTGCCTTCGGCCTCCCTACCTCCCTCACCACTGTATTGCCCCATCCTGTGTACTGTGGCTGTAGTATGCCTTCCAGTTTTGCTTCATGCACCGTTGTCTATGGCCACATCCCTGGCCTCTTCCTTCCTTTCATTTCCTCCCTGTACCCAAAACACCCTCCCTCCTACTGCCTCCACAAGGTCTCCTGTCCCTTGGGGCTCAGCTCCACAGCTCCCCATCCCCTGGTGGTGTGCAATGGAAGGAGCCACCCTCTATCCCTCTCTGAGCACAACCTCCCTGTGTGCCGGTTACTTTGCTGGAACATTCTCTCCACCATCTCTAAGTCCAGGGGCCCTGTTGATATACCTATACCTGGGCTTGGCACAAGGAAATACCGTATTTATTAGTTGATGGTAGGGATCCATAATGAAGTTCAGCTGGCAGGACAGAAAGGGCATGGCCCTTAGAATCTGACAGACTTGAGTTTGATTCCTGGTTCTGTCCTTTGAGCTTAGGCCAGTCACTCACCTCCCTGCTTCTCGGTTTTCTCATCTGCTTAAGTGGGCATCTTAAAAACCCTAGTTGGGTTTTTGTGAGGATGAATGGAATGGTGCTTGTAAAGGGCGTAGAGCAGAGTCTGGCATGTAGTAAGCACTCAATAAATGACAGCTGTTATTTTTATTATTCATTTTGTCTTGAATGGGTGTGTGAGTCAATGGGAATGTTCTGGGCTGTATCCTGTCCAGCCAGATGACCTCTTTGTGTTCCCATGGAGGAAGTGTAAGGTGTGAAGAAAGGTGCCTAGACATTGCTGTGTGGGCACACGGAGCCTCATCAGTCTAGGGGGGCAAATGGGACAGGTCCATCACTCTGTCTATATGTCCCCCACGAAGTTCTCTTCCCAGCTTACTCTTAGGGAGCCCAGCCAAGGGCCAAGTCCACAGAGCTGCCTTTTTGTGTTTCTGTTTCCTTGGTTGGGTCCTAAATCTGAGCTCTCAGCCGAGTACAAGCTGTGGTAGGGGTATGTGAGGTCCAAGGTGTTCCCAGGTAACAAAGATGGAGAAAACCCCATCCAAACAGGCTGTGGGTTCTAACAACCTAGTTGCCCTGGAGTAGCCACATTTGGCGCACTGGCCAAGATGCCTTCTTCAAGGGACAAGACCACCTGGGTTTCCTTCTTGGAGGGCCATGTGGTCAGGCTGTGTCTACAAGGCCAGGCTCCCTTCTTCGTGGCCCCCGCCGCCCTCCCTGGCCCCAGTGCTCTTGCCTTCCTGACATGCTGGAGGCCTGGGTTTGCTGAGCCAAGGCCCATGAGGCAGCCGTGAAAACAGAAGTCTGGAAGAACAAAGCTTGAGCCAGCGCCTGCACTAAACATTATTAACAGTAGCCTAAGAGGGAGTGGAATGGGAGCAAATGAATCCTCAGGGCCTCCTTCCAGGAGCCAACTTTCCAGGCTGGGAGCTTAGATGGCTTTGTTGGCTCCCTAGGCTGCAGCTCTGCTCCTGTTGGTGAAAGCTGGGGCTCTGGTCTCTGGCAAGTAGGAAGTCCCTTAAAGCCTCTAATTTGGTCTCCATAGGTGGCAAGACAGACATATCAGCAGGACTGTCCTTTAAGTGGTAGCAATGATGTGTATTACTGACTTGCTGTGTGGCTTTGGACAAGCCACTTTCCCTCTCTGGACTTCAGTGTCTCATCTCTACAATGAAGTGATGGGACTGGAATCTGGTCCTTAGATGATCTCTAACACCTTCTCCCTCTCTAATGTGCTTGATAATTTGGAAGTTTATGGGTCAAGTGCACACAAAATCCAGTTGCAAGAAGGCAAATTACACTTGTTTACACCCTCGGAAACCCTGTACAGGGTCGCTATGGGTCGGACCCGACTCGATGGCACTTTACAACAACAACAACAAGGGATAATAAATCGAGAATGCATACTTGTACTTTTGTAACAGACTTTCTGGACCACAAATTTCAAGTTAGAAGCTATGGTGTTAGGAGACTTGACGGAAGAGAAGATTCTGATTCCATCTTTCCTGTAAGTCTTTCTCCTGAGCCTTGTTGTTGTTGTTAAGTGCCATGAAGTTGGTTTTAACTCACAGTGACCCTGTATAGGGTTTCCAAGGAGCAGCTGGTGAGTTTGAACCACCAACCTGTGTTTAGCAGTCCAGTGCTTATCATATAGCTCCATGCCAGGATTCTCTCCTGAGCTTTAGAAAAGAAAAATATTTCGCAGTACTTTGCCTTCATATTAGTCACCTTGAAATAGCTACACCAGCCAGGAAAATAAACTGAGAAGAACTAAGTGGTCCTTATATATCTTGTTCTGGATGCCTGGCTTCTCTTCATCAATATGAGAAACCTACTAATATGGATGGATGTGATAGGCACAATGAGGAACTCAAGGAGAGAGGGTTAATGCCTAGAAAAGGCCTGGAGGAGAGGAAGCTGAAATGAAATAGAGACAAGCAGGATCCTAGAAAGACAGGACGGACGTGAGAGCAGTGTCTTTGGAGGAGGACTGAGCCTGCATTTAGAGGAAAAGTGAGTTCCCTAAGTTTGGGGAATGCTGAGTGACAGAAAGTGCAGCCAGTTTATTACAGGACTTCTCAAAACCTTTGCAGCTGCGCTTTGAGAACCACCCAGACTAAGATGTAAGAGACAGCTCTTCCCCTAACTTATCTTGCCACAATTTCCTAGACTGTCTACCTGGTAGATGTGGGAAATAGTACTGAAGAATTTATGAACCAAGACCCTGACCTTGAGGAATTATCTGTCTGCTCTGAGTCTCTGTTTCTGCCATTTGTCAAACTGTTTATTCCATTTCTCCAGGGTAAACAGCAGCTCAATTCAGGAGGGCAGCTTCTGGCCTTTCCAGCCCTCTCCTGTCAATCCCAGTATACTGACCCTTAGTTATTGGTGAGGAGTAGGTGGGAAGACTCTGTCTTGCTAGCTGTTTGGATGATCCAAGTCTGGATCATAAGGAGCATCGTGTGGAGAGTGATGCCAAGGCTGTCCTGGGAGAAAACCACTTTCCCAGATTTGAGAGAACCAGGAGGGAGCAGTGCTGGAAAAGCTGGGTGGGTGAGACAAAGTTTAAAGTCCAGGGTCCTGTAATATCAGGTAATATTCATTTACTCAGCAAAAAGTAGATGCTAGGAATACAAGAATGGGCAAAAGAGACGTGGTCCATGTCCTTCAAAGATAGTGACCACACAGGCCATACCTGCTGTGGTTGGGTGTGTGCAGCTGGCTGTGGGAGGGGATGTCCAAGCAGGGGTCTGTCAGATGTGTGGGAATTGACCAGGCAAGGGGAGCTGAGTCTGAACTTAGGAGCAGCACCTTCAGAGCTAGAGAAAGCTTTCTAGGAATCACCATCAGCCTTTGATTTAAGTGCGCTTGCCTCAGGCTGCGAGTCAAAGGCTAAATTCCACAAGGCTTAAACAATGCAGAGCGTTATTAGCTCGCTATTAATAAGTCTCCAGTGAGAGCAGAACCAGGATTGGTTAAATCAGCCTCTCAACCACTCCCCCCCCCCCCCCCCACCACCCCCCCCCCCCCCAGGTTATTTCTGTCTTTATGTTCTGTCATCCTGGGATCTTCTCCTTCTGCTGGGCTTAGTCACCTCACGTGCAGATGACTACCACAGCTCGAAGCGCTACATCCTCCATATCACACAAGGGTTAGAAGAGAACCTTCTCTCTGTCCCTTGGAAACACTTTCCTCAGAGCCCCTATCCCTCACATGTTGATCACATAATTGCAGAAACCAGTCACTAGCATAGTGAATGGAAACATCAGAACTGGTTTAGACTTCTTCAGACTCATCCAAAATCCTCTGAAGTTCTTGCCCACCTGAACAAGCATGAAGAGGGTGGCTGTGGGCAGGTAACCACTGGTGTCTTCCACAGTGTGCAGGTTATTATTGATCATAATTGCGACTGAATTAGAAATGAAGGGAGACTGGCAGCAGGTGTGAGCTTGCCCTCCAAAGTCCCCAGGGAGCCTGGGAAGGACCCAGGGCCCCAGACAAGAACCCTGGTTGACGCTTTTCCTGGATTACCTGATTCCCCAAGAGCACCCCCTGTCCCACCTACCAGTGTCCTACCTCCCCTGGGTCTCCGTCCCAGCCTTAGCCCTCATTACCTGCCTGGTGTTGCTCTCTCTGCCTGCAACCCGGCCAACTCTGGCCACGAGCCGCCCTCCTCTCTGCCTGCCTGGAGATCAGATGCCCTGGTGGCTTTGAGTGTCAGTGGTGGCTGCTCCCACAGGAAGGTGAATTCGGATCGTGGCCTTTTACCCATCTTGGCAGGAGCCACTGAGCTGAACATTAACCATTCCTGGCTCCATATTGTGTGGTGGGGGTGGGGTGGGGCAGCAGGGACCTTCTATGCAGGCCAAGCCTTTGACACTCAGAGGCTCATTTACTCATGTGTGTCCTGCAAGATGAGGAGACAGACTCAGTGACTTATCCAGAGCCCTGTAGCTGGTAAGCAGCAGGGCCAGGTTTGCACCTGGGTCAGCCTGACTCGGAGCATTACCTCTGTTCCTCTTGTTTTCCATCAACTTCCCTAGCATAGTCCTGGTCCTGTCTTGGGTCTGTAAAGTGAATTCTAGTCTCTCCTGCACTTTCAGGGCTTGGTCTTCCAAGCAGACCAGTCTGGAGCCTTGGCAGGATCTCAAGACCCAGAGAGGGAGAGAGGTTTGCTGCTGTTGTCCAGTGGGTTGGTGGATTTTGAACAGACCCTGAGTCTCTTCCTTTCTTCTGTGGATGTGATTTATTAATCTGTAAAAAATTAATCTGTGAGTTGTGAGTCTTTGGGGGCAAGAGGTTATGTTTGTGCTATGTAAGCAGGTCCCGTAGGTCAAATCTGCACCTGAAGACCTGGTGTGTGGGCTGTTCTTCTGGGGTCTAAGAGCTCTGCACCTCTCCTGCCGCCTCTCCCAGGGCGAGACAGAGGTGGACTGGGCTGGGCCAGTTATTCCTGTCCTTCCTCTAATCTGACCTAAGAGGTGAAGCTGATGCTTGTGTTTCCTGGTCTCTAGGGGGTATCTCTTCGCCTGGATCATAGTCTCGTTTGCCTGTCACCTGACCTCCACCCAAGGAGTTCCTGAAGGTAATTCTCTCTTCTTTGTCCAGCGGGAGGCAAGGGAGGACAGAAGGGGCTTGAGGACTTAAGAATAGCAGATAGCCATGCTCCTGATGGGAGCTTGGAGTCTTGATGTGGTGCTGTAGAATAAGCACTGGACTGAAAAGTCGGTTTGAACTACAAGGTCAGCAGTTCAACAATAGCCACTCCTCAGAAACCCTATACAGGGTTACTATGAGTCGGAACTGACTCGATGGCACTTAACAACAACAGCAATGGGAACTTGGACTCCTGGCGTGACACTGTAGGATAAGCATTGGGCAGCTAACCTCAAGGTCTGTGGTTCAAATCCACCAGCTGCTCCTCAGAAACCCTATACAGGTTGGCTATGAGCCAGAACTGACCCAAGGCACTGAACAGCAGTGGGAACGTAATGCCTTTGGTTTTCCCATCAATAGAATGGGCAAATTCTACTGGCAGATTGTCTTTGGATTTGGAAGAATAATGTCTAAAGTTTTGTTAGGGGTAGGAAGTACCCAGAGCAAAAATGTGGAAGGATGATCCTTTAGTAGCTGCTGTTTGGGGCCGTATTTAAATGGGTACTTTAGGACTGCAGAGAGGAGGTGCTAGGTCTCAACTGTAGCTACTCAAACCTATGATTCTGCCTTCCTCTTTCCTGAGATCCTGCTCCATTCCATCCCTAGCCCCCATCCTGGAGGAGCTGTCCAGGGGCCGGGTGGCAGTGGGCTGGCTACACAACTGCCCCTGGAAATAGAAACCTCTCCCACATTTGTTTGTCAAGCAGCCACAATGCCTCTTAAAATGGTTGTCCTTCCTCCTTGTTTCCCGCACCTGGTCATGTGCAAGGGGAGGCTGAAAGACCCTCTGCGGCTTGACCTGGCTGCTAGGCAGGGATTGGGCCCCTGGGAGGGCAGGGCCTTGCCAGAAGCCTCCTGCTGCCTGGCAACATTTGTGCAAATGTCATATTTTCCAAGCTTGCTATTTCCCCCACAAAGTAGGTGAACAGCTGTCCAGAGTCCTGAGTCAGGCAATGGGGGGCTGGGGGAAGGCTGGAGCTGTGTAGAGCCAGGTTTATGTAATAAAGGGATCTTGCTGGGGCCAGCTGGCTGGGTTCTTCTATCTTGGCTTTGGGGCTGAATTCACTTCCCTGTCCATATCTCCTTACCCCTAGGGAGGTTTTGGGTGTGTCTCCACCCTATATAGCAAGTTGATGGCTTCAGGATAGCATCTGAGAGAGTCCAGTGGTTAAGAACAAGGATCCTGGGACTAGATAGCATGGGTTAAAATTCCAAGTGTACCTTTTACAATCTGTGTGACCTTGGGCAAGTTATTATAATTTAACTTTTCTGAACTTCAGTTTCCTCATCTATAAAATGGGCATGCAAAGCACTTAGTTCATAGTAGATGCTCAATTAAACACTAGTTTTTATTATTGTTTACTATTGTATTAACCTTAAAACCCTGAGGAAGAACAGCCCTTTCCAAGTCCCTGCAGGCCCACAGTGGCCAGAGGCTCACAAAAGTGGAATACCGATCACCTCTGCCAGCTGCAAGCATTATAATTTGGGGTTTTGTCCCTTAGCTGTAGACAGTCTGCAGGCTGATGTGGACACTGAGAGACCTCAGCTTTGAAGCTCACTGGCTCATACGATGAGGGGAAACTTCACTGTTGCTGCTTGGCCTAGCCAGTTGGGATTTTCCTTAGACAAGCAGCTAGCTGCATGTCGACTGTAAACTAGAGCTTTTAGGCCTGGCGGGGGTGGGGCAGGGGTAGTTTCCTGCTCTTATCCCTATCCTATCCAAGTGGTCCCTTCCATTTAAAAATTGTCTATAGTGAATAATGTATTCTGGTACTAAGAGGACTTCCAAGATTCAATTACAGGAGATGTAATACTACTAAGAGAATCCTTAAGCAATGGATTATTTCTCTTAAAACCTGGAAGCAGACAGGAGTAGGGAGAAAGGGTGGGCAGGGGAGTTTGAGGGGAATGGAAAGCATTGTGTCCTGGTGGGTTACGGTAAGGTCCTCACTCCAAGCTCAGTAGAAACCGCAGCCTGGACTCTAGAAGTCTTAGGACATTGTTAGTATGCTGTGGCTCCCTCAATGTCTGCTTTAGTGCCTTTGTCTTACAGACAGGGAAACTGAGGTCCCAGCCAGGTAGAACTCACCCACAGTTCCTTGGTGCAGGGCTTGGTGCGGATAATGAGGAAACCGAGCACTGCATCCTCCCAGCTGTACTATGATGTAGCCCCATTTACAGCAGAGGGAACTGCGCCTCAGAGGCTCGAACACCATGCCATCTCACTGACTCCAGAGCCCGTGGTGGGAACTCAGGGGCTGTGTGTCCAGCACCCAGGTTCTCAGTTCTTCCCCAGTCCATCTACTTGCCCATCCGTACATCCACCCATCCATCTGTCCATCTATTCTGCAGGTTTTGACTGAGCGCCTACTAAGTGCCAAGTGCTACATTCAGCCCAGAGCACCCGTCCCCCCATGCACACCTTGTGCTGGGTGAGAACAGAGAAGAGCGTTTAGCACTGGGCTCGGTTGCAACACTCGGAAGAAGAGGCTTGAGGATTTGGCCCAGACCCTAGTTCTGAAACTGGCCTCTCCCTGTTGGGATTGGAACTCGGGAGCTGGCTTTTGCAGATTCTGGAGGCTCAGCCAACTCTAGGGGCTCAGGTGACCCTGCAAGAGGCAAGGTCAGAAAGCCCTTCCATAAACAACTTGAAAGTCCCCCTTGTGTGCTGGCAAGCCCCACAGAGGTAATTACTGAGCAGCTGTGACCTGGCCAGATCATTGTCAGATGTCCAAACACTGCCAGAGGACAGACGTTGTGGGGCTGTCTGATTGCTTCCCCTGCTTTCTACAAAGAGAGGCGGAGTTACAGAAATGTCACCTTTCTGCTCTGCAGACAGGAGCTCCAGATATCAGAGTTTGGGGGACCTGCCCCTGTTCATGCCTGAGGGAGAGCTCACGGTGGCCAGGGGACTGCGTGGGCTCCTGGGGAGGTGCTCATCTGGCTATGCTAACCAAGCTCTAGTGGCACTTCCAGAACTGTCACCCTGATCCCTCACTTATGGGATAGCTTCCTGGAGGAACTGGTGTTTGAGGAACAGAGAAGGGAAGCACGTCACAGGACCAGGCGACTGTAAAGCTGCTCGCACCAGCACTTGGTGATTGCTGTCATCAGTATTGTTTGTTACTCTCGAGTCAGCTCTGGCTCCTGGAGACCCCATGAACAACACAGCAGCATGCTGACTGTGGAGTGGGTCTACTGTCTTACTAATCAACACACTGCCATTGAGTCCGTTCTGACTCATGGGGAACCTTATCGAGGGGTTTCTGAGACTGTAAACCTTCACAAGTGCAATCAGCCTCGTGTTTCTCCCGAGGAGTAACTGGTGGATTTGAACTACAGACTTTGCGATTAGCATCCCAACACCTAACCCATAGTGCCACCAGCACTCCTTATTCTGTCCTGTGTCGTTGTTGTTGTTAAGTGCCATCAAGTGGGTTCTGACTCATTGTGACCCTGCGTAGGTTTCCGAGGAGCGACTCACTCGTGAGTTTGAACTGCCGACCTTCTGGTTGGTTAACAGTGCAGTGCTTTTCCTACAGCTCCACACCAGGACTCCACTCTGTCCTATAGGGTCGTCATATTCTGCTGTTATCCGCAGGATTTTCATCAGCTAGCTTTCAGGAACAGGTTGCCAGAGTTATCTTACTATTATGTTCCAGTCTGAAAGCTCCCCTGAGACATATTTACCATGGGTCACCCTGCTGGTGTTTCTCTGCTATTCGTAGAGTTTTCAGTGACTAGCAATTCGGAAGTAGTTCGTCACTCTTTCTTCCTAGTCTGGAAGCTCATCTGAAACCTGTCCACCATGGGTCACCCTGCCGGTTATGTAAAATACCGGTGGCATAGCCCTCAGAATCACAGCAACTCAAGCCACCACAGCACGACAGACAGACGAGAGGTGGCCATTTGGTTTTATGTCGAAACTGTCACTTTAAATTTCGATATCAATCCTGATACAATCAAGATACAATCAAGATGCTCTCTCCTGATACTATCAATCCTGATACAATCAAGATGTTCTCTCTCAAGATGGCGGCTCCAGGAATAGCTGAGTGTCTTGAACCAGAATATGATGAATTTCTAGATTCTCCTGCAAATTCCCCAGCTGTAAACCCTCCAATCCTCCATACATACCCCAATGAGATGGATCGGCCAGGTGGCATCATTGATGGGCTCAAGTGTGGCAGTGGTAGTGAGGTTGGCCCAGGATTGGATATTGTTTAGTTCTGCTGTGCATGGGGTCGCTATGAGTCGGTTCCGACTCGATGGCACCTGACAACAACAACCCTGCTGGTATTTGAAATACTGGTGGCATAGCTTCCAGCACCATAGCAACACACAAGCCACCACAATATGGACAAACACAGACAGGTGGTAGTTTTTACTTAAAAGTGTGTATTTTGTGCCACTTTTTCTTAAAGTGTATTAACTCATTTAATTGTTCACAACATCCTTCTGAGGTCTTGAGTAAGCTGTGCATTGGGATTGGAACCCAGGAAGTTTGTTTTGATTCACATTATACAAGATCATGCCACCAGGGAGGGCATTGGAGTCCCTGCACTCTCAATCACCCACACTGTGCAGCTTTAATTCTGGCTGCATGAATCCATGCCCAGGTGGCTGTAGGTAGACTGTGCTCACCGTCTGGCACCTGGGGGGTGTTCTACCAGGCCCTGACTATGCCCTCTCCTTCTCCTCCCTTCCTCTCCAGATGTGGATGTCCTCCAGCGGCTGGGCCTCAGTGGGACGAAGGTGGCAGGTGGGCGGAGCCCTGCACCCCTGGGGGTCATTCCATTCCAGTTGGGGTTCATCTTCACACAGCGGGCCCGGCTTCAGGCGCCCACATCCTCTGTCATTCCTGCCACCCTGGGCACAGAGCTAGCGCTGGTGCTGAGCCTCTGCTCCCATCGGGTGAACCATGCCTTCCTCTTCGCTGTCCGAAGCCGGAAGCACAAGCTGCAACTGGGCGTGCAGTTCCTCCCCGGCAAGACGGTCGTCCACCTGGGACCCCGGCGCTCTGTGGCCTTCGACCTTGATGTGCATGATGGGCGCTGGCACCACCTGGCCCTCGAGCTCCGTGGCCGTACGGTCACCCTGGTGACAGCCTGTGGGCAGCACCGGGTTCCTGTTCCACTGACTTTCCACCGGGACCCAGCGCTCGACCCCGAGGGCACCTTCCTGTTCGGGAAGATGAGTCTGAGTGCGGTCCAGTTTGAAGGTGCCCTGTGCCAGTTTAGTATCTACCCTGTGACGCACGTTACCCATAATTACTGCACCTATCTGAGGAAGCAGTGTGGACAGGCTGCCATGTACCGGCCCCAGCTGGGACCTCTCTTCCCCCGGGACTCTGGTTCCCCCTTCACCTTCCGGACCAATCTCCCAGTGCTGGGTCTGCAGAACCTGACGACTGTTGCACCAGCTCTGAGGTTGCGGCCAGTAGGCAAGGAGGCCAAGGTGACTGTGGTACCCACCCCACCCACTAAGTCTCTAAAGACTAGTACCATGGGCCCTCCCCAGCATGCCACAGCCGGGGGCCCAGCCTGGACCCCACTGCCACCTGCTAAGCTATTGGCCAGTCACACTAGTCCTCCTAGACCCCTGTCCTCTCTGACCAGCATGGCCAGAGCTCCCCGCCCTGCAGCACCACCTGCTCAGCTATCAGGGAAGAGCACAGATACCCAAGTCCCCAAACGCCTCCCAACTGAGCCTTCTACCCCTTCTCCTTCAGTTGCCCCTGTCAAAACCTCACGTCCCACCCAGAAGGCAGCTCCACCCTCCTTCCCAGTGTCGGCCCCATCCACTCAGAAGCCAGTGACACCTACTTCCCGCTCACATCCTGCTGCAGTGAGGTCGTCTCAGAGGAGTCCCCGAAAACCCAGCACCCAGCCCCTACCTGCTGCCATTCTCTCGTCCAAAAAACTCTTTCCCGCAGTGACTCAGACCAAGGCCAAAATGACCAGTCACGCCAGTAAGCCAGCCCCTGCCTACACCAGCACACATAAACCACCCCAGCCCACTGTTTTGTCCTCATCTGTTCCCAGTCCTGACTCTACCAGGACCCCTGGGCTACCAGCCACAGTGGTGCCTCCAATGTCAGGCACCAGAACTACCACAACGGTCCCTCCTGCTTCAACCCCCATGAGAAGCAAGAAGCCCACTGGATCAGAAGCCACCAAGAAAGCCAGACCCAAGAGCAACCCCCAGGATCCTGTTCCCTCAAGATCTGAGAAGACAGCCAGGGATACCCAGTTGAACAAGCCGATAACCCAGCCTAGCCCCAGACAGCCCAGTCAGCGGACCACCCCGGCCCCAGCACTGGCCCCAGCTCGATTCCTGTCATCCAGCCCTCGGCCCACTAGCAGTGTCTACTCATTCTTCCATCTAGTGGGGCCCACATCTTTCTCCCTGCTGATGGGGCCTCCAGGACCCAAGGGAGACTGTGGTTTGCCGGTAAGATATGGTGGGGTCTGCATGCTGTTTGGTGCTCGAGTGAGTGACTGGGGTGGGCTGCCCAAGTGCTCCTGGGAAGGGCTGGGCAAAGAACTCAGAGCAGGGAACTCGAACCCTCTGCCTTTGCTCTCTCCATTCTTGCACATTCTGCCTCGCTTCGTCGTCCTCTGGACTGAGTGCTAACAACGTAACTGCCTTAATGAATGTGATGAACTTGTTCTGGCCACACTGAGCCAGGCTCCAAAGCCCGACTCTTCTGCTTTAGGAGCAGAGCCTCATCTGTCCTGACTGTCTGTCTGGGAGTTCTGGACAAAGGTCCCACGTAGGTAGCCCTGGATATGTTTGAGTTGGCACATGCAGTGTTCTTTTTCTTTTAAATCAGTTACTAGCATTTAAACAATGTGAGAGATTTCTTATACAAGACATAATTCTCTTACAAAGTGAGGAAATACAGACTGTAGGCTGTGGCGGGACCAGGCTGCCACTTTAGACAGCATCCGTCTGCTCCGTTAGCTCTGAACTCGCTGCTCCTTCCACGTGCCTGGCGCCTGGACGCATCTGATTTGTGGCCCTGGGGACAGGAGTTTGGGACAGAAAGGTCGGGGTAGGCTGGGGTGGGCAAAGAAAGGCTCAGGGAAGAACAATATCTGCAGGGAGGGGCTCAGGGTCTGTCAGTGCCTCTGGCCTGTTGGGCTGTCTCCATGGGCAACAACCTTTACACAGCTGGGTGCCAATTCTTCAGGGTGGAGTTCCCAGAAACCCCCAGCCGGGCTCTGTGTTCCTCCCCTTTAGAGGTTAACGCTACACAACTGCCTTACGCTCTGCCACCGGCCTCAGAGTCTGAGGTTAGGACTCTGCAAAGTAGACAGTGGCGGGTATTGGGAATTCCAGGGTTTTCCAAACGCACTTAATTAGTTTTAATAATCATTAAGAATAATATTTATCCAGCCTGTCTCCAAGGGGACTGAGAGTCCACTTTTATTGTAACCATATTGTAAGACTTATGGAAATTGTGTGCATTGCTTTGCAATTATGTCAACGGTCTCTCGAGTCCTGTGTTCTGAAATTGGCAGAGTAGAGAGTAGGGAACTTCCACTTTTCTGAGGGGAGAACGAGGAAACCTTACTATCCTTGCAGGCTGCCACCCTGTCCCTGGCACCAAGTGCCTCTGGGCCTTGATAGCTTACCTCACCCAGCAGTGTGAGCATTGACCTCGCTGTGCTGTGGGGTCGAAAGAGGGTAAATTATCCAGACAGAGGATGGTAAGGTTCAGGGTCTAGACCCCAGCCCCACGGTGTATCCCCGTGGAGGGGAGGAGGCCAACACTGCCTCCCAAGGCTGTGTGTGTCATGGAAAGAGAAGATGCTGTCCAGGCAAGCAGATCGGAGCAGGAGTGGTATTTCCACAGTCCTTCTTTGTGACCTGATGCTCTGGGTCAGGGTGAGGGGATGCCTTCCTCCAGCTCACCGCCAGGAAGTGATGTCTTCCTCCAGCTCACTTTGCGTTTCCTCCATCACCAAAGAAGGCACAAGACTTGACCAGTTCACACCACTGATTCTTAGGGGCTGTCTAGTTCAACTCCTCTCATTGGGTAGGTGGGGAGACTGGAGACTGTGCCCAGAGAGGACAGGACTTTCCCAAGGTCACACAGCTGTAGCTTGCACCCCAGCTTGGACCCCAAGACAAGTGCCATCCATTCCAACTGGCTGAGTGTCCATCCTCTGAGGGCCTGGGAGGGCTATAGCAGTGAGCCAGGCCTTGTCCCTGGGACTTTGTGTCTAAAGAATCTTTTGTTTTGACAAGCTGTCAAGTTTAAGAACTACTTTTGCATGTGTGGGTCCCTGACTTGTAGGGAGGCTCAAGGCACTCCCTGCTTCTGCTGCCCCTGACCTGCCAGGGTGGCATTCTGGTCTCCAGCCTCTTCACGCTCCCCCCAGCTTGGATCCCAGCCTTACTCCAATATGAGCCAAGAAGTTTCTAGAAACTTTGTCCAGTTCACTGTGTGCCAAACTGGTCATTTGTTTTCTCCAGATAGCAGAAGTAGTATAATAATTGAAGTGGCATCTTTGGCAGCAGCGAGGTAATCTCCACTTCTTTCTGTCTTCCCTTGTCCAGGGCCGTCCCTCTGTTTAGCGTTGAAGCCCAACAGAGCGGAAAGTGTGTTGCCCAGGGATAAGCCGATCTGGCTCAGATTCAGACTCCACCACTTGCTAGCTCTGTTGCCTTGGCCCACTGAGTCCCAGTTTCTGTCGAATGTAAGATTATAGTCATTCCCATTTCCCATGTTCAGAAATGAGAATTTGCATAGAACACTGTAGTAGAAGGTCAGCGGAAAAGAGAGACGACATCTCCCCCCTCCCCAATGAGATGGATTGACACAGTGGCTGCTACAATGGGCTCAAACTTAACAGCAATTGTGAGAACGGTACAGTATCAGGCAGTGATTCATTCGGTTGAACATGAGTTGCTATGAGTTGTAATCGGCTGCAGAGTACCTAACAACAACAGAGGAGAAACAATTACGATCTTTTTCAGGACCACCTTAGGTGTCTAGTTTAGCTGAGTGACTTCTAGAAGCTTTTTTATCTCCTTGGGACTGTCACCCAGTCTGTTAATCTAGGTTAGAACACTTTATCTCTAGCTAATCATGGGGACTGTTCTATGTCCCAGGAGACTGCACTGGAGATACCTACTCTGTGTAGTTCCAGAGGGGCCAGGAGAATTTGAGACTCGGTTTGGGACTGAGGCCTGCCAGCATATAAGAGCCTCAGCTCTGTGGAAGCCCCAGGCGTGGGGGAAGCATGGAAAAGCTGAGCCTGGGCCTGGGAGTGCTGGGGCGGGGAGGCTACAGCTCACAGAAGCTGCCCAGTAGCCACACAGGAGCCCCACGCCCGCGAGGAGGCAAGTCAAGACCTTATTTATTCTCCATCAGGCTGTTGGCATTTGCACTCGCCTGCTGCGAGAGTCACCCAGAGAGACCACAGCAGATGGGCCGTGACTATCTGGGAAATGCAGCCTTACAAAAACCAACTTGTTCTGACTCCCAGTCCAGGCTCCATGTGGTTATACAGAGCTCTCTTACCAGTGGTGGTGAGAGGGAAAACACAGACTTTGGAGTTAAATGACCTAGGCTGCAACCATTCTCTTATTCATCCATCCTGTCACTCTTTTAGCCAATGTTTATTAAGTGCCTTCTCAGTGCCTGGTGCTCTGTGACTTTGGGGAGGTAACCTAACTTCTCTGAGGCTATTACTATAAAGTGGGGTTGCTGGGTGGATTCAGTGAGATGAAGGCTGGAAAGCAACCTGCAGTAGAACCTGGGTCCTGGCGACCTTTGTGGCTGTGATTATGACCATTGTTACATGAAAAGCATCAGGAGGGGCTGGACATCATTTCACATTTATTGGGAGAGTTGTTTTATGAAATGAGCTTTTCCTGTGGAGCTCGAGGCCCTGGAACTGACATGGGACAGGTCAGTGTGGAAGGGATAGCATGGCGCCTTGATGGCTTAGAGCATTGTGACAGATGTCAGCTGGGATAAGAGGGGCTGTGAGGCAAAACTTACCCTACCTTTTCCTCATCTGCACCTGTGGCTTCACTCTCAGTTCCTGCATGTGTTTTCATTTGTCTGTTTCCCCCTGGTAGCCCCATCCCAGGACATGGCTGGAAGGGCCTCTCTTAGTGTCCCCAAGGCACTGTAAATTGGGACCAGATCTTGAGAAATTCATCCCTCAGATGGGCATCACCTAGAACCTATAGAAGATGCTTCGTCTTTAGGAGATCATTTTTGAGCACATACTGACTGTGTATTAGTTACATCCTGGGGTAAGCAGTGGTCCAGGGCACTAGAGAGGAGTTTATGGGAGGGATGTTTACAGACAGGCAGGCATCAGAATCCTTGGGTGGTACACACGGTTTGTGCTGAACTACTAACCTCATAGTTGACGGTGTGCTGTGGGAAAAGACGTGGCATTCAGCTTCCGTAAACATTGCTCAAGACAATCTTATGGAGCAGTTCTTCTTACTGTCTAACGTGGCGGCAACAGTTTGGTTTTGTTTTAAGCATTAAAGGACCTGACGGGCCAGTGAAACATGGGATCTAGCAACAGTAGACCTGAAGGCCCAAGAGGAGGGGAAGGTGTTTCTAGAACCCAGTGAGAGTTAAACCTCCAGCAGGAGTTGGGGGTCACAGCTTCTGCCAAAGCTTCTGTCAAAGCAAGGCGGGGAGGGACCCCCAGGTATAAATCCCTGTCCCCTCTTTCCCTCTGTCCTCCACACTCTTTCCAGAGCCTTCTATAGGCCATACCCAATTGGAGGCCAAAGGGCAAGGAAGCCCCAGGGTGCAGTCTCAGTGGTCAGCTTCCCAGGGCCCAGAATGGATCTGGGGAACAGATGATGGGACTCTTTGAAGATGAATATTGCATGTGCATGTTACAGATGGTGAAGCTGAGGGGCCCAGAGTGTTGAACCAACTCGTGCAAGGCCATGCAGAACTAGATTCACACCCAGGGAGGCTCTGCCCAAGCAGGTCCTACCTTAAGACAGAGACTAGGACAGGCTTAGCTCCTTCTCCTACTCCTGGGAGTATTCTTGGGAGTAACCATAGATTTAGATGGCTAGAGATGGGAGGCTATTTGAGATCCTAGGCTACAGGCAGGGAGCAGAAGCGCAGAGATCAAAAGGTCATTGCTCAGGGCCCCATGGCATTTAGCAGCACGCCAGGACAAGCCCCTGGTCTCCCACATCTCAGGCCTGTGAACTCTCCCGTTGCTGATTGCCAGGGAAGATGCCAGCCAGGGCTTATTTCTTTGTGCAAGGTTTGGCAGATGGACTACAGCAGCTGGACACAAGGGTGGACTTGTTCCATGAGATGGGGTTCCCCGGGCCTGAATGTCCAAGACTGGGACCCTTGAGGGAAGCCCAGAGGAACTGCTTGGCTGTTTCCATGGTGTGGTTTGCGTGAGCCAAGCCCCGGCCTTCCCCCACACTCCTCCCCCAGACAGGACTTTGGCCCTCCCTCTCTGTTCTGGGCCCTCTCAGAGGCCCCGTTGTTTGCAGTGTGGAGTGGAAAATCCCACCCCGGCCTCGTGAATCATCCCAGAGTCACCCGCTCAGGCTTTGGGCCCTGGAAAGAAATGGCAGCGTTTTTCCACTGAGAAAAATAGGCAGGGTCTCCAATCAAGGGAGAGGGGGCATGGGGCGACTGCCCTCGCTCAGTCGCTAACAAAGTGAGCACTGAGTGGGGAAGGGTCAGGTCTGGAACTGGGTGGCAGGGGGCCCAGCCCAGGTCGGTGGAGTGTCCAGGATTGGCCAGTCACTGTGGGGGCTGGGCTGCCATGTCGAGGAGTCAGGCCGTGGTCTGACATCACCAGTCCAGGCTGTGGGCTCTGACTGGCACCGGAGTCTGCTCTGCAGATGTTGTGGATGAGGTCAGACTCCAGCCTGACGCCCCCGTTTCTGGGGCAAAAGAAATGCCAAGAGGGAGTATCCAGGCCTCTGCAGCTATAGTCCCAGCAGGGCCCACGAAGGAGCTACGCCCACGGAGCCTGACCCTCCAGGGGAGGCCTGGACACCCCACTTCCTCACCGTGACTGGCTTCTCTTTTGTGAAGTGAAAAGGATTTCAACTGTCCTTTCCTACCTGGTGTCCTGGAAGAGGAGGTCACCCCCTGCCCTGCAACTCAGGACATGGCAGTGCTGGGCCACTTCCATGGATGTTCATTTCACGGATGGTTATGTGAGAAGGGACTGACCCAAGGTCACACCGAATCTGAGACACATCTGACCAAGATTCTCTGGAGAGTGAAAGCTAGATGTGGTCCTGGTTTTGAATCTAGCTGTGTGTCCTTGAGCAAGTCACTTTGCCTCTCTGAGCCTCCCCCTGGTTTCTCACCTGTTAAAAGAATATAGTAATGATAGCATTATCTACAGTGGTGCCTAGCCTTGCTGTTATTAGCTGCTGCTGAGTTAGACCTCCCACTCATGGTGACCCCACTTCTGCAGATCAGTGCAGATTGGACTGTTGAGATCCACAGGGTTTTCATTGGCTGATTTTTGGAAGTAGATCACCAGGCCTTTTTTCCTGGTGTGTCTTAGTCTGGAACCTCCACTAAAACCTGTTCTGTATCCTAACAGCACATAAACCTCCATGAACAGACAGATAATGGCTGCACATGAGGTGCCTTGGCTGGGAATTGAACCCGGGTCTCCAACATGGAGCCAAGAATTCCACAGCTGAACCCCTACTGTCCCAATGCTTGGCCATAGCCCCCAATATTCCCCCTTAATTCTGGGTCATGTGGGAAATTTGGGTCAACAAGGGCCTTCT
Source organism: Chrysochloris asiatica (assembly GCF_000296735.1). Classification (NCBI taxonomy): domain Eukaryota; kingdom Metazoa; phylum Chordata; class Mammalia; order Afrosoricida; family Chrysochloridae; genus Chrysochloris; species Chrysochloris asiatica. Next base: position 12,191,518 of record NW_006408599.1, on the reverse strand, counting down.
GGGAATGAGCAACTTTTTGTTGTTAGGTGCTGTCAAGTCATTTCTGACGCACAGCAATCCTGTATAGGGTTTCTGAGAAGCAGCTGGTGAGTTTGAACTGCCTACCTTGAGGCTCAAACTGACCTTGCAGTCCAGTGCTTAATCCCATAGCACCACACCAGTACTCTTCCCCAAAAAACAAGGAGGGGAGAGCTTAAAGCGTGAATAAGGAAAGTTGCAGAAACCACAGCATTAACTGTGCCAAGCACTTTTTATAGATTATTTGTTAGCTATATGCTACTGTTATCCTCATTTTACAATGGAAGAATCAGAGGCACAGAGACCAGAGCAACTTGCCCAGAGTCACACAGCTAGTAAGAGGGATGTACACTTTGAGCCCAGTCTTACACTCGTACTCTACTGCTCCCCATCAAAGCCAGCCACAGAAGTGAATTGTTAACCTGCAGGATGGTTATAGAGACTAGAGACTGGCCACCTGAGCTCTGGAATGCTGCCACCACTTGCTTGAGGCCAGGAAATGGCCCCCTCCCTACACCCCGGCCTCAGTGTCCATATCTGTCTGTCAGGATCTCTTCTTTGAATTATATTCATGGACGAGCAAGCACGTGATGTTCACAGGCCGGAACTGTGAGCAGAGGCTGCCCAGCATGAGATCTGGATTAATTACCAGCCAAACCGTACTGGGTTTTCAACACCGATTTTAACTCTGGGCAGGAAACCTGGAATCTCGTTGATGGTTATTTGAAACAAATGAATTCCCCAGGCCTCACACATCCTCGAAAGCCTGGCTTCCTCTGAAGGCTCCACGCTTCACATCCAAGCAAAGCGCTTTGTTGATTCTCACTCACTCTTTCGAGGTAGATGGGGCAGTAGCTGTTAGGCCCATTGTAAAGGGGAACAGCTGAGGCAAACTTGCACAAAGTCCCCAGCTATTAAATGGCAAAGCCAGATTTTGGACACAGGCCAGCCCACAATTTAGTAAGTCTGTTTAGCTTTCTCTCTTTAGAGAGATGGGGCCAGAGATGAAGGGAAGAGAGATGTGGCCAGGCACATGCTTTTTGAATGCTGTGCTGCATTCAAAGAAAGGTTAGGCTTTTTTGTGTGTGTGGGAACTGGGAGTCTCTTGACATTGTTGAGAGCAGGAGACTGTGTAAAGGAGAGCTAGAGGGGAAGGGGAGAGGCTGTTACAGGAGTTAGGGGCGGAGTGATGAAGGTTGCTATAACAGATGGAACACTGGAGTGCCAATTATGCCATGCACCGTGTTAAGCATTTACTGCTATCTCTTGTTTCATTCTCATGATGATCCTTGTTGTTAAGTGCCATCGAGTTGGTTCCCAATCATAGCGAACCTGTGCAGCATTTCCGAGTAGCGGCCAGTGAGTTTGAACTGTCGACCTTGTGGTTCAGTGCATTAATCTACAGCACACACCAGGACTCCATGATGATCCTTGGAGGGGGATATTATTATTCCCATTTGACAGGCACAGGCTGGTTAAAGAACTTGCCCAAGTCGAGTTAGTAAGTGGCAACATTGGGATTTGAACCAAGACCTCTCAAAAACCTGTGCATATAACCTCTATGCTCTTCTGTCTTTCCTTGGTGCAAAGATGCTTAGCATGACCTTGGACAAGTCCTTTCTGTGCTCTGGCTTGTAGAAAACTTGGCTAAACTTTGAGAGAAAACTTGGTTAAATTCTGAGGTCTCTTCCTGTGTCATACCCAGTTGGTACCTTTGAGGAGACCATGGTCTGGTGGGACAGATGGGGTTATAAGCAAACAAATAACATTAAAAAATTAAAAACAAACCTCCCAAATCCTCACTGCCACTGAGTCAATGCTAATGCATGGCGACCCTGCAGGGCAGAGGAGAACTTCTCCTTAGGGTTTCCCAGGTTGTAAATCTTTACAAGAGCAGACTGCCACATCATTTTCCTGCTGAGTGATTGGTGAGTTTGAATTGCCAACCTTGAGGCGAGCAGTCTGATGGTTATACTTCCATGTCACCAGGGCTCCTTAGATGACAATATAGTGGCCTTGCCTCGGAAACCCTGTACAGGGTCATTATGAGTCAGAACCGACTCCGCGGTACTTAACAACAACCACAAAGTAGCGGGGAAGAGTAGACTTGGGCTACATTGGAGAAGCAGTCAGAGAAGCCTTCTTGAAGGCGGTGACATCCTAACTCAGTGGTGAAAAAAAAATGAAGGCTTCAAAGATTGAGAAATAGGTGCTAAGGTCTGAAAGCCCCTAAGAGTGTAACTTCCTCAGGACAAAGACATTAAGGGCTCTTCTCAACCTTGGGGCTTTCATACCCAGGCATCCGGATGGATTTGTTGAATGAGTTGAGAGTTGAATGGTGTCTTCTTACTTTCTCTTCAGGGTCCCCCTGGGCTACCCGGGCTACCTGGAACCTCTGGTGCACGAGGGCCTCGGGTAAGTAAGTGGTCACACACAGTCCTGTGGAGCTCTGGTGGGTTCTCCACTGCCCCTGAAATCCAAGCCTTGCTGTGTGTCCACAGGCTGTTCCCTGCCCCTCGCTGGCCTCTAGTTTTGGCTTTGTCCAGTGGTGGACTTGGTGCTCTTTGCTGGTGGATGCTGTGGACAGACAGGACCTGGTACAATGATGACCTCCTGTAAGGTCTCAGTTGTCCACTGTGGGTGGGGCCCTTGGCCACCTGGGGTGGGTGAGGTTCTGCTGAAGACCATGCCCCCTGAGCTGAAGAGCCCTTTTTCCAGGATAAAAGCTGACTTGGGAGCACATGGCTCTTACAGCCATCTTTCCATCTCTGCATGCCCACATAGGGATGCATGCCACACATCCCCACATAGTAGGGATGCCCACATAGCCCTGTTTTGCAAGTTCTACCCAAGGCTGGAGGTGAGCTTGCCAGGGCCACCGTGGTTAATGTGACCTAAGCTGAGCCTCAGAGTGGACAGTATGGCAAAGTTGGCTCTGAAAATAACCCCTCTGTGTTGTGCTTTGCACATGCTAGAACCCTCATGGACCGGGCTGTTCATCCTCATGTTAGGAGTGAGGAAATGGCACATCCAGGAAATGGCAAAGTCAGGATTCGAACCCAGGCTCTTAATCATGCTGGGTCCCTTAAGGGACCCCTTGGACAAAAGTCTGCCCTATTTCTCCAGAAGGCTCAGACCCCTGGCACCTGGCATATGTACCCAGGCAGAATCAGCCTTTCCCACACAGGCTGCTGGCAGAGGTAACTGCCTCTGGCATATTTTTAGCTCTGGACCCAGTCGATGGTTCTGGTTATGCAATTACCCAAGCTCTAGTTCTCTCCAGACCTGGCCTTGTACTCCCTGGGCCCAGAGCTCAGGAGTCTGCTGTCTGAACAGCATTTTCTCCTGACTTCAGAGCTTCCATGGAACACATGGCCAAAGCCAGGGGTCATTTAGGTATCACGGATACTGCTGGCCCTGAGACCTTGTGGCCTGGGTCCAAGATGACGGTCCTAGACCTGGTGTTCTAGTCCCCCTGTGTCTGCCCCTGTTCTCAAACTCTTCCTGTGCCAACCAGCCTCTGCACCTTTGCTTAAGCTGCTCTCTCTACCTAGCATGCAAAGCCCTCCTCCATGGCTCAGATCAAATGCCACCATCTTTCCTGATTATCACTCCCTTCTCGGAGCTCCTTGAGGCAGTCTGTCTGTCCCTCTGGGTGACACAGATCACTCTGTGAATGAAATTGACCACTGAGGTGTGTTTGCTGAGCTGCACACATGTGATTCCAGTTAATCTTCCCAGACATCCTGAGAAAGAGGTTCTAATACTATCCCTATTTTATAAGTGAGGACACAGAGACTCAGAAAAATTCAGTTATGTTGCCTAAGGTCATAGGATTGAATCCAGGCTGTCTGGTAGATTCCAGAGGCTACAATCTTAATCATCTAGTGTGCTGAATTTTAGTTTACTCAACTAAGTCCCTATAGGAAGAGAACAGACCTTGCTTACTCTTCTTTTGCATGATGCCTAGCAGAGTGGCCTGCATGTGTGATAGGTGCTGGGAAAATGGTTGTAAACATTTCTAGTCTGGAAATCAAGAACATTTGCATCAAAAAGGTGTGTGGACTTAGACACGCCCCTTCCCTTCTCCAGACATCAGTTTCCCCATCTATAAAATTGGGGATTACGGTAAGGCATTCCCATGGTTCCTCCCAGCCCTGAAATTCCACAAGTAAGTGAATGGCTCTCCTGACATCCTTTTCGGGCTCTCTGCCTGCACCCCCACCCTCGTCATCCTGTTTCTAGACTAGAAATTCCATAGATCACAGAATTCCAAAGATAATAGAACATCAGGGTTAAACAATCCCAGCTCCTCTGCACAGACAGCGGACTCAGGGAGAGACAAAGCCTTCCTTACCTGCGGTCACCCAGAGCGACAGGCACCTTTCTGCCTCCACACACTCCCCTGGGCCGTGCAGGGATGTTAAGGAATCCCCGAGCCCTCCTTGAGCCCTACTTTCTGGGCTGCAGCATTTATGGAATCAGTCTGCTTGGCTTCCAGTCAACTATGTGCCTCACTTTTCTGCAAGGCAGTGTCTAGAAAGGGGTGGGAGGTGGGGCAGGGAAGCAGAAAGTCCTCACCTTCCCCAGCTGTAATGCTCTAGCCCACCATCTGTGGGGCAACTGGGGGCATGATTGAGAAGTGTCTGGTTCAGGTAGCTCTCCTTATACACCCCTGCTCAACGCCTGCCGACTCAACCCAAACTCTGAGGCTAGACCCTAGGAGCCTGTCTGGGGTGAACATCCCAGGTCTTCCGGGCTCTTTAAAGACTACTGGACCCAAGCCACTCCTCCAACAGATGGGGAGACTGAGGCCTGAGGGGTGAGTGTTAGAACTGGGACTAGGTTTTGGCATTTTCATGCCACACCCATATGCCAGGAGACAATGGTCAGTGGGATGCTGGGAGAGGGCAGCCAAAATCATTGAAACCAAGTGGGCTACAACTCAGTGACCTTCTAGAAGAAAGTAGAACGGTTCCCTAGTGTTTCCAAGACTAAATCTATGGGAGCAGACGGCCTCATCTTTTTCTCGCTGAGTGGCTGGTAGATTTGGCACTCAGACCTTGAGGTTAACAGCCCAAACACTTAACCCACGGCACCACCAGGGTTCCTTGGGAGTGGGTGGAGCAGCCAGTTCTTTTCGAGGGAGGGTCACACATGACACTGGTATGCGTTAAACATCCTTCTTTCTCGCCACATTTGGAGAAGGGGAGGGTTCTAGTTCAGGCATGGAGGAAGAGGGAGGTGCCTGGGTTGGAATGTGACAGACTGCAGCTGGGAAGTTGGCTTCCGAGCAGGAGGAAGGAAGCAAGTTCATACATGGTGAGCCAGATGAGTCTAGAGGAGCCAGGGATGAAGGCTGTGTGTCAGAGACTGGTGTGCTGAGGGGATGAGTGCACCCCTTTTAGGTGCCTCTTCCCACCCCAGCACTCCAGATTATTTCCTGAGTCATTTGTCTGCTGGGCAAAGACCCTCGGGCATTTGTTGTTAAATGCCATCCAGTCAGTTCTGACTCACAGCTACCCTGTATAAGGTTTCCAAGGAGCGCCTGGTGGGTTTGAGCCTCTACCTTGTGGTTCCTTCAGTTCCTTGTGCTTATCCTACAGTGCCACATCAGGACTCTTAGGGCTCTGTTTATACTACTGGTCCTTGTTGCAGAAAGTGGACGTGAAAGAAGCCAGCTGTTGTAGGAGGACTCAGATATGGCCTGGGAAAATCCAGCACCATGAATAAGCTCTGGACTTCTAGCCAACAGGCTCAGGTCCTAACCCTCACTTGGCCATGACTCTGCTGTGTGACCTTAGCCAAGATTCTTGGACTAGTTAGGTCCAGTCTTCCCAGCTGCTCTGTGGTCTTTTGAGAACTTGGAAGCTTGGCGCTTGTAAGAGTCTAAAGGAGACTTCTACTGCATGTTATAGCAGCAGGAGAGTGTGCCTTAGTCTAGAAGAGGTCAAATGCACCCTTCATTGACCTCTGCACTCATATTAAAGTCCAGTTGGAGAGGCTACTCTAGGCAGGAGAAACCCAAGAAGTTTTCCTGGAGGAGGTGTCGTTTGAGCCAGGCCTTGAAGAATGGGAAAGACATTCTAGATGGTGGAAACAGCATGAGCAGAGGTGATGAGAGGAAAATGCCAGGTGCATTGGGCAGGAGAATATAGCTAAGTGTGGGTAGACACTGAGCAAACAAGTGCGGGAAGGGCTGATGAGTGAAGAGGTGGTAAAACTCCAGGTAAGAACTTGCACTCCACTCTGAAATCAGACAGATAAGAGGTTGAGGTCCAGCTCCACCTCCTTAGTAACTGGGTGACCTGAGACAGTTAGAAAGCCTCTCTGGTCATCAACTTCCTCATCTTCAAAATAGATTAATAATAGTGTGTAGGCTGCAGGATAATGTGCTGGACTGCAATGTTGGTTTGAACCACAAGGTCAGTGGTTCAAACCCACCAGCTGCTCCTTGGAAACCCTACACAGGGTTGCTTTGAGTTGGAACCAACTTGATGACACTTAACAACAACAACCTTGTAGGTTGATAAACCCTACTGCCACGAGTCTATTCCAACTCATAATGATCCTATGTTGTTGTTATGTACCATGGAGTCGGTTCCGACTCATAGCAACCCTGCTGCACAGGGTTTCTGAAGCTGTAAATCTTTACGGGAGCAGAAAGCCTCATCTTTCTCCCGTGAAATAGCTGGTAGTTTCAAACTGCCGACCTTGGGCTTAGCAGCCTGATTTGTAACCACTATGGGACCAGAGCTCCTTATAGTGATCCTATGGCAGGGTAAAACTGCTCCATAGGGTTTTCAAGACTGGGAATCCAGCACAGACAGCCTCATCTTTCTCCTTTGGAGTGACTGGTGGGTTTGAAACACTGACCTTGTGGTTAACAGGCTAACGTTTAACCCATGGTGCCACCTTAGTTGGTGGTCAGGATACGGATGAGATGACACATGCAGAGTGTCCAGCACAGATCCTGGCATCGCGGCACCAGACGCCAGGACAGAACCTGCAAGCAAAAGGAAGTGAAGGAGGCGGGCATTGCTACAGGAAGTGGGATGGCCCCTCTTTTCTCTCACCTGTTTGTTTTTCTTCCCTTTCAGGGTCTTCCTGGGCCTTATGGAAATCCAGGTCTCCCAGGTCCCCCTGGAGCCAAAGTAAGTATCTGCTGTGGGGTCTGGGGTCATGGCCAGGGAGTGGGTGTGGGTGCCAGATCTAGGGTGTTGCCTGGGGGTCCTGGTGGGAGACTCTCAGGTCTCATGTGGGATTCCTGTCCATGCTATAGGCACTTCCGGAGTAACTTCCAAGTGTGAGGTTCTGGGCTGGGCTGGAGACACAGTGAGGAATCATGAGTTTAGTTTCTGGTTGGGGTGGGGGTGGGGTGCTGGAGGGAGCAAGTTAGTTGGAAAGAAAGGAACTTGATGCTGAATCAGTGTGTGTGTGTGTGTGTGTGTTTGTGTGTGTGTGTGTGTGGTTGAATGTCAGACTAAGGATGTAAGGTTTACTGGGCTGTAAGGTGCATCCCGGGGAAGGACATGGGAAGACTGTGTTTTAGAAAGATCCATCGATGCCATGTGGAGGGAGGATGGATCCATGTGGGAAGCAGAGCAGAGACAGGGAGACCAGGGTGATTCAGGCAAAGGCTAATTTAGTGAGGGAAGGGAGAGAAGTGGGTACAGTCACCATATGGAGGTGGGCTGCAAAGAACGAAGAGATGGGTGAGAGGTGCATGTGAGGGAGTGTGGCTGGCATAGGCTGAGCTGGGTGACTAACCTCAGACCCCGGAGAAGGGATCAGGTGATGTTGCACTGGGGAACTGTAGACAGCCCATGTGCCGATCATTCTGGGGACAGACATTCTGAAAGTCAGGCAGATTCTGAGCTGGAACTAGAGCCTCAGGGGTGGCCAGCCCAGAGTTAGCTATAGGCTCCCATGTCCCCTCCCCAAGGAACCTTCTTGGAATACTCCAGCTGACTGATAGATGAGACTCAAGTAGATGTGCTCTGATGATTATGGGTAACTCTCCATCCCCCCAGCTCGTCAGTCATCTCAGGCTGAGGGTGGGGAATAGGCAAGGACTTCCTGAGCGGGAGTGTAGAGTGAGCTCAGAGGACCAGGAGGAGAGCCCGGGACACACCATTCAGGCCACTGGGAAAAGACGTCTCAAGGAATGGCTGGAGGAGGGAAAGAAGTGGAAGGTCAAGGCAGCTAAGAGACTGTGCCAAAGGAATGAGGGCCAGACCAGGAAGGGGCAGGGGGACTTTGGGTGAGGAAGTCCTAGAGCCCAGTCTGTGCTACACGTGGGGTCCTCTGTGGGCTCCACATGGTCAGAATGTGGGTACATTGCCTTGGACAGAGCTGCTGGAGCATCAGCCTCAGCCACTGAAGGTCCCTGACTATATGGTGAGAGCTGACTGCAGACGCCCCTGAAAGACAGGTGCTGGAAGTCTCAGGTGGTCAGCTCCTGGCAGTGCTAAGAGATGCCCTGGCTTTTAACAATGAAAATATTGGCAATAATAACCGCCATATATCAAACCTTTGGAGTTCTGGCATGGCACTGCAGGATAATGCGTTGAACTGCAAAGTCAATTTGAAACCCTATACTGGGTCATTAAGGAGCTCTGGTAGCGTAGTGGTTATGAATTGGGCTGCGAACCTTAAGGTCAGCAGTTCAAAACTACCAGCTGTTCCGTGGGAGAAAGATGAGGTTTTCTGCTCCCCTAAAGATTTACAGCCTCGGAAACCCTATGCAGGGTCACTATGAGTCGGAACTGACTCCATGGCACATAACAACAACAACTGGGTCGGAACCAACTCCACAGCACTTAACAACATTGAACCTTTCACTGTGAATGCACTTTTGATGTGCCTTGTCTCATCCAGTCCCCTAAAGACCTAAAGAGATGAGTGGGTGTATTGTGCCTGTTGGGGAAACTGAGGCAGGCTGAGACACTTGAGTCAGAGACACTGAGGATGAGCAGCTGTTTTGAATTGTTGGGCATGCTCAGGCTGGCCTGCTCTGGAGTGGGCTTGGGCCCCCCTCCCAGGCTGAACCCCTGATTCTGTGGCTGTAGATGCTCCTTCAGTGCCTTCCCTGACCCATCATGGCCCCGCTCACCCACCAAGCCCTGCAGGGCCTCAGTCCCAGGCTGTGACAGTCCCAGCCTGGCTGAAAGCCACCCCCAGACAGTCAACAGATGTGCTGAGGCCGAGAAGGCCCAGCCAACGGTGTCTCCCTAGTTTGGCAAAGCAGCTTGGGGAGTGGCAACTGTGACTTACACCTAGTGGGTGAGTCCTCAGCTACCATGTGGGTCCTGTGGGCAGTGCCTCATGGACTGGACTCCATTCTGCTTCTGCCTGTAACAAATAAGGGTGTGGCATCCGGAAAACGCACTGGATTGGGCAGTTGCTTTTCCCATGGGGATTTGGATAGCATGTCGAGGGGGAAAACCATGCCCTTTGCTTGGACTATTGTCCCTGAGCCCAGGGGTGAACAGAAGTGGCCATAGGGCAAATGTGTTGGTGGGAGGCCCAGGTCTGCCTGAGTTTGGGCCCTGAGCTACTTTGCTCTGTCATATAGCCAGGAGGGAGCTAAAGTAGGGCTCTTTGCTGAGATTGGATGAGAATGTTGTATATCTACACGAGTGGGCCTGGTTCTCGGTGAGAGTTCTCTGGGTCTGTCAATTGACCTGGTGAGATTGTAGGACTGACCTCCCTCAAGTCCTATGCTGGCCCCTCCTTTGTCAGTTTGGTGTTTGCTTCTATCTCTCCACTCTAGCCTCAGTCAGCAAATATTAATTGAGTACCTCCTATGTGTTTATGATGGAGCAGTGAGTCATACAAATGCTCAGTGTAACTCAGTCACTGGGTTACATGACCACCATTCCTTCAGTGTGTGCACAAAGTCTTGTAAGATGAAGCTCTGCCTCCCAGATACATGGGTGGGAGAGATAGGTGGGTTAAGAGAGATGGAAAAGTAGGAAAGAATGAAGGCAAGTGTCCCACAGGAGGTCACAGAGAAGTGATGACCCAAAGGACTCTGGTGGTTCACTCATAGCAGTAGGACTGTATTTGGGGTCTGCGTACTAGGAGAGTGTGTCTTGGAAGACGTACAGCCAGAATACTACTCTAGAAGCAAGGCTGGAGAGACTTTTGTCTCACATACTTTGGGCATGTATGTGAGAGACCAGTCCCTGGAAAAGGACATGATGCTTGGTAAAGTAGAAGGTCAGTTAAAAAAAAAAGATCCCTACAATATGGATTGACACAGTGGCAGCAACAATGGGCTCAAGCATGTCACTTGTGAGGATGGTGCAGGACCGGGCAGGGTTCCATTCTATTGTGCACAGGGTCACTATGTGTCAGAGCCGAGTTGATGGCATCTGGCAACAACCACCAGAAGACGCTTGTCTGGGTTCCACAGCTGGTCGTGAACCCATCTGCCTCTCCAGAGGCTGGAGCTTCTCTCATATCCCACCTTGAGGATTCTGTTAAATCCGTCAAGATGAGGGCTCCTCAGCTGCCACAGAGTAAAGATCAAGAGCTTGGAGAATGAGGCAGACATGTGGACCCTGGGAGGACAATATTGGCTGAGCTCAGAGATTCGGCGTTGATTCAGTCAATACACAATTGTGCAGGAAAGGGCTGTAGTAAGGGCACAGAGTCAGGAACCCCCTCTGTCACCTAGTTTCTGTGGCCATGGGCAAATTATTGGAACCCTATGCCTCAGTTTCCTCATCTGGGTAGCAGGGTACTAAGAAGAGTTGTTGTGAGGGGTGACTGAGCTAGTCTGTCAGTGCCTGGCTATGGCCCAAGTGCCTGGCCCCACTCTCTTCTTGGCAGCTGTCTGGTCTGTCTCTGATGTGACCTGTTTGTGATTTAATTAGCCAGGATTACTATGGCCCTGGAGTGCTGGGGGAGGGCAGGCTTGGTAACCCAGGTAACTGTGAGGAGTTGGGAGCTGAGATGGAGACAGCCCTCTGAGGTTCTCCCACCCTATCTGCCCCTGTCCTCCGATAACTGTGGTAGGACATGCACATTGAGGAAAAGTGGGGGAATATTAAAAGTAAATACTCTGAAGAATAGATAATATTACCCCATTTTGCAGATGAGGAAACTAAGGTCCAAAGAGGCTAAGTAACCTGCCCAGCTTCATATGGCTACTAAGTGGCAGAGTCAGGATTAAAACCATAAACTCTCAGATTCTAAAGACTGCTTTTTAGCCACAATGCAATTCCTGCCTCTCTAGCCATAAAGTTATCTGGTCTTGTGTTGTGTCGTGTCAGGCATTTCAGGGTGTGTTCCCGTACCTGTGGCTGGATATCTGGCCGTGTCACTTGACATTGATTGAGAGCATTGTCCTAGGTTATTACCTAGACCCCCTCCACAGACTTGGCAATGGCTGCCTGACAGTCCATCAACAGCAATATCTCATCCTGTGTGTAACCAATTTCCTTTTTAAAGAAATAGTTTCCAATTTTTCTGCTAACATATAAGTACTATCTTAGAAAACCTTCTTGTATATAAATGTTTGGGTATCTCTAATTATTTCAATGGGAACATGGTGGCTCTGGAGGATAAGCAGTGGACTGCGAATCACAGGGTCAGCGGTTTGAGCCCACCAGCTGCTTCAAGGGGGAATGATGAGACTTTCTGCTCTTGTAAAAGATTTACAGCCACAGAAACCCTCTACAGGGTCACTGAGAGTCAGAACCAACTCAATGGCACTTAACAACAATAGCTATTTCATTAGGATATATTCTTTAGAGTAGAAAGGTGATGTCAAAGGGAAGCTTAATGCAGTGGTTAGAAGAATGGACTAAGAGTTAGAAATCCTGGGGCTTTACCCCTTACTGGATAATGGTACTTACCTCAGTGTTGTTTTGAGGATTAAGTGAGATCTATACATGCTTTTATATAGATATGGATGTATATACGAGGATGAGTCAAAAATTATCCTATAATGTAACTCTGGTTATATTAAAATGCCCATCTGCGTCCCTGGCTGATAACACTGACCAAGCATGTGAAATGATTCTGTCGAATAGGCAAGTGACAGTGGATTATGTGGCAAACCAGCCACAGTTCTGCCTATGAAATAATCCATGACAGACTTGGGTTTAGAAAAGTTTGTGCAAGATGGATAATGAAACAACTTATTGAAGAGCATAAACAGAAGTGTTTGGACATCTGCGAACAAAATCTGAACCAATACTCCGAGGAAGGTAAAAGTTTCTTTAAAAAAGTTAATTACTGTAATGACACATAGATTTATCACTACGTGCCTGAGAGTAAATGACAGAGTATGGAATGAATACATCCTCAATCACAGACCCAAAAAAATTTCAACAGTCCACCATCAGCTGGAAAATTGATGTTTACAGTTTTTTGGGATTCTCAAGGGCCAGTATTGGAACACTATCAGGGAAAAGTTTTTAATAGTCAACAGTGCTTATTACAGTGAGATGCTCACTAAAGAGCTGAAGCCTGAACTTCGGATCAAGCGCAGAGGACTGCTATCCAAGGGTGTTGTAATCTTGCATGATAATGCACGTCTGCGCATGTCTGCCCACACTGTTGACACCCTGCAAAAACTTCGTTTTGAAGTGTTAAAGCATCTTCCCTATAGTCCTGATGTTGCTCCACTGGACTGTCACCTGTTTGGTCCACTGAAAGCAGCCCTTCAAGATGAAGATTCACCTCTGATGAAGAAGTGAAGAGCTCAGCTTGAAACATTTTAAAATAGGGGAAATATGAAAACTTGTTGACAGATGGACAAAGTGCATTGAAAATCAAGGCGATTATGTTGAAAAATGATGTGTTTGTCTTTTCTAAAAGTTGGTTAAAATACATTTTACAGCCACAGTGTGGATAATTTTTGACTCAGCTGTATAAATTATTTAGAACATGCTTTGAACATAATAAGTTCTCCATGAGTGTTGTTTGTTGTTGTTAAGTGTTGTTGAGTTGGTTCTGACTCACAGAAACCATGTATAGGGTTATCGAGGAGCAGCTAGTGAATTTGAACCACTGGCCTTGCTGTTCAAACTGACTTTGCAATCCACTGCATTGACCCACAGCACCACACCAGGGCTCCATATTGAAATATGAAGATCATTAAAGCTTTGCCGATCTTTAGAATAGTTTACAGTTTGTTGTCTGCATACTAAGAGTATTCAGAAGATTTCCAGTCTTACCTATTATTAGTTTGTTGGGGGTTTTTCTAGGTAAAATCTGTGGTTCTTTACTTTGCTTTTATATTTAGAAATCTCTTTCTCATCATATTTCCAGTCATTTCATAAATACCATTCATGCTCTTAAAAGAGTTAATCCTTTTGGAGTTAACCTTCATGGGGCTGTGCGAATTAACACTCAATAGTCAGGCATTTATGAGTACACTTTCCTCTACTGGTTATATGTGATAGACCAGGGTTAATTTCAGGCCTTTGTATTATATTTCATCACTATGTTTGTGTATTTCCATGCTAGTAAAATATTATTTTATATGACATTTACTGTCTTGATACTCTGTCTCTCCTTGTTATACTCTTCTTTAAAAATATTTCTGACTATTTATTTTTACAGATGAACTTTAGACTCATCTTAACAACTTCCTTTAAAAAAATTCTGTTGGAATTTTTATTGGGATGGTATTAAGCGTACGCATTAATTTATGAAGAATTGACATCTTTTACATATTAAGGTTTTTTCTTCTTTTGTCTACAAACATGACATGTTTTCCCATTTGGTTTTTAAAATATCTCTTAGTAAACTTTTATAGCTTTTATTGCATAAGCCCTGCTTAAGTTTATATTTAGAAATTTTATGTTTTCTGTTGCTGTGGTGAATGGAATATTTTTACCCATTATATTTTCTAGGTGGTTCTTAAGAAAATTATTGATTTTTATATTTTTCTGTTTATTTTTACAAGCATTCCTCTTACTGGATTACTTTATTAGTTCTAGTAGATTTATAGCAAGTTCTGGGTTTTCCAGACTCGTAGTCATAGTGTTTACAAAAAAACGCATCCTTTTGTCATAATTTTTTCAAAGATTGGTAGTTCTTACTTGCTTTTCCTACCTTATTGCATTGTCCAAAACTTGTAGCAACATGTAATAGTAGTTGTCATAGTGTAAGGCCCAGTAAGTCTTCATAGAATGCTCCATGACCAGGGCCAGATCTAGTCCAATCCCAGCCCTAGAAGAGTTGTCCTTTGAGACTCTTCTTCAGTACTTTGTGAATTTGTGAAGTATTTTATGGTGTCTACTCCATCCAAGGAGCTCTGATAGTGTAGTGGTTACGAATCGGACTGCGAACCGCAAGGTCAACAGTTCGAAACTACCAGCTGTTCCGCGCGGGGGAAAGATGAGGCTTTCTGCTCCCATAAAGATTTATAGCCTTAGAAAACCTGTACAGGCTCATTATGAGTTGAAACTGACTCTATGGCACATAACCACTACCAACTCCGTTCAGTCCAAGAGTCTTGATATACCACTGTGGGCTAATTCATTGGACTGCAAAGTTGGTTTGAACTGCCAGGTTGGTGGTTCAAGCTCACTAGCTACTCCTTGGAAACCCTATACAGGGTTGCTATGGGTCGGAACTGACTCAATAGCACTACACAACAACAACAAACTCCAGTCCAAGCTTTGACCTGGATACTGGGAACCAAGATGACTTAACCAAGGGGCTACCAGCCCAGAATTTCCAGTCCTTTGTGATTTGCTCATCCTTGTCTCAGTGCTCATCTAGGCCTCAGCCAGCTTGAGCCCTCTTCTTTCCTGACTCCCAACTTTACCAGTGAAAATGGAGCCCAACATAGTTCCCGTTCTGGCTGTACTGTTAGCACTTAGAGTTTAAAAACCACCTTCCCTTCATCTTCCTGTAGTGCTATACAACTCTGAGTCTGGTGACCATCCTCATCTTATCCTCATCATGGTATAAATGATCAATAAGACTTTATGTATTCTTAAATTTCTCGTTGGGGAAATTTGCAGGAATATGCCTGGGAAGATCTATTTTGGAACGGAGCGTTTTCTCCATCTCAGAAGTCCTGCCTTCACCTTGTTCAGGATGCTAAAAGCATCCCTTGAGCTGCCTCCTCAGCTGGTACCCTCCTTGTCTTCCCTCACCCTCCATTTAGCTGTAAGCCTTTTCAGGAATTTATTCTCAGTCTAGGTGAAGTTCTCCCTCACTTCCCGTAGTATCCTCCTTTGACTCACCATATTTTCCTCTGCAGTATATTAAAATGTAAAGAGCTTGGGCTCTGGAACCTGATATTTTGCACAAGTTACGTCTCCTCCCTGTGCCTTAATTTTCTCTTCTGTAAAATGTGGACAATGACAGTTGCCACCTCTTAGATTTAGCTTGAGGATTAAATGAGTTACTATTTGTCAGTGGTTTAGGAGAGCACTCAATAAATACTGATGTGTGTTATCATTACCAGTCTGTCCAGTTTCTCCCAGGAGCTCCCATAAGCATGAACTGTGTCTTGTTCATTGCCTTGGTATTCCCTGTATTAATTGGTTACTACTTGACTTGTAGTGGATGTTCAGTAAATATCTGTATTTGTTGATGTTCTGCTCTGGC
The DNA here is from genome assembly GCF_000296735.1 of Chrysochloris asiatica. NCBI lineage: Eukaryota > Metazoa > Chordata > Mammalia > Afrosoricida > Chrysochloridae > Chrysochloris > Chrysochloris asiatica. Next base: position 12,175,915 of record NW_006408599.1, on the reverse strand, counting down.
AGGGAATACATACTACGCACTGAGCTGGCAGCTGAGAGTGAGAGACAAATCCATAAATAACTAAAATGCCCCCCAGGTTGAGTACCCTGGGCAAGGGAACAAGCCTATCACTCTTTGGGTCTCAGTTTCTCCTTTTATTTAATGACAAAATAGGGTTACATGGAGGTTTATCCCTGAAAGCTCGTAAGTCCACTTCCTCTATTGTTGTTGTGTGCTTTTGAGTTGGTTCCTACTCAGAGTGACCCTGTGTAGGGTTTCTGAGGAGTGGCTGATTCATTTAAACTGCCCACCTTGTGATTCAAAGCAACCTTGAAGTCCAGTGCTTACTCAGTGGCACCACACCAGGACTCCACCTCCTCTATAGGCTGCAGGAAAAAGGGAGGCAAGGGCAGGGTGGGGAGGAGCTGCTGTCCTTTTTTGGCCATTGGAATCTCGGTAGCCCTGGGCCTGGCCTGGCTTTGCATCATGGACTTAAAAGGCATTGGAGCTGGGCTTGCGCATACTGAGGTAGGAAGCAAGAGGGGCAACTGCAATGTAAGGTAGTAGATCCCAGAGGTGGGTCCTGCAGAAGAGGTGACCACACATCCTGTGGCTTTAGCAGAGTGACCTTTTCTCCAAATGATATCTCTGCTGATGCTCAGGTAGACAGAGCATTAGGATTCAGGGGCCCTAGCAAGGAAGGGCTGGAGCTACTAAGGTGGGGCTGGGCAGAGTGGAAGAAACATTCAGGTTTACATTTTGTAAATGAGTGCTTTGAAGTTTGATAAGCTGGGAAGCAAGGCTGCCTTTGCCTCTAACCTGCCACATCTCCACAGCTTGATACTTAAAGTCTTCAGCCCCCGACTTTGTCCTTAGTTGAAACAGGTGGGTGTTGTGAGTGCTAAAGGGGTCCATGCATAGAACAACACAGTATCTGGTGTGGACTAGGCTAGCCGTGGAAAGCTATTCCCATTTCTAGGTCAGAATGTAATCCTTTCTTATGGAGGTTGACTGAGTCCAGACCTGGCAGGTCTGAGTCTAGATGAAGAAAAGAAACAAATAGGAATGAATGAAAGTTAGCCAAACCACCTCTCCCCTGCTTCACACCCGAGAGGCCTGCGAAGCCAGCGTGTGTGTGTGTGTGTGTGTGTGTGTGTGTGTGTGTACGCATGTTTGTGTGCATTCATTTCAAAGGTGAAGAAACTGAGGCTTGGAGAGGAGCGGAGATTTGCTGAGGCCCCACCATGAGTCTGTGGCAGAGCTGGGCTTCATCTGGCTTGGGCCCAGCTGAGGCAAAGGGTAGAAGGTGGGGTCGTGGGGATTAAGAGCACTTGGAAGGGGACATCAGGATGGTCCAACTTTCCTAAGATGTGTTATCTGAGTAATTTAAGCCAGGAGCACCTACTTCAGCCCTGGAGGAGACACAACCCATGAACTCTCTGGGTCCTTCTCTTAAGCCCCTTACTTGTAGGGGCCAGGATCCTTGCAGTGGGGACCCTTCCTACATGCTGGGTGCAAAGGTGCTTGAATCTGACTGGAGACCCCAAGCTTGTTATGTTTGTCCGATTTACTGTGATCTACTCGTTGGGTCCCAGGACTTCATCCCATAGTTCAGGTCTGGGAGTCTCAGTGCCTCATCCTGGGGCTTCAGACAGTTTCCTTTTCCTCTCCTGGTCTTAGTTTCCCTGAATGTAGAAGGGGGTCATAACCCTTTTATTGCTCACTGAATTTGTTTTCTAGTGCTGTTGTAACAGAGTACCACAGATGGTGCATTGTCTAAAAGTTCTCGAGGCTAGGAGTCTGGATTCAATACTGTTGTTGTATAGCATTTCCGAGGAGCAGCCGGTGAGTTTGAACTGCTAGACTCGAGGCTCAAACCAACCTTAAGGTCCAGTGCTTGTCCTACAGCACCACACCAGCAGTCCGGGTTTCTGGCAGCCCCAGGCTTTCCTTGACTTGCAGCTGCAGCGTAACTCTGTCATCATGTGACCGTCTTCTGGCTGGATGTCGGGTCTCTGTGTTTCTTCTCTTTTATAAAGACTCCACTTAGATGGGATTGAGACCCATTCAACACTGTAATAACTGAATGTTAACCACTGCTGTGGGTTGATGCACTGGACTGCAAGGTCACCAGCTGCTCCTAGGAAACTCTATACAGGGTCACTATGAGTTGGAACTGACTCGACGACTCTTAACAACAACATCTTCGAAGGCTCTATTTCCAAACAAGGTCATATACACAGGTTCTGGGAATCAGGACACCATTCAATCCAAGACATCCACTTCTTCAGGCTAGGATGATCTAGTGAGGTGAGGAACATTGCAAACTGTGAAGGGCTGGACACAGAAGCCAGTGTGTTGGATCTTGGATAATTACTGAACAACAGAAAGAATCAGATGTGCCTCTTGCAGTTGGATAGAGTTGTGTTGGGTGCCTGAGCCCGCTGGTGGTGATATTCTCTCCCAGAAACTCTGAGAGCCCCAGGGGAACAAGTCAGGAGGCAGACCTAGCAACACATGCACAAAAGCCCCTCACCTGTGTGGTGGGCCCCGAGGTCTGCAGGTTGGTTGGGGAGGACACATTCAAGATGCATCTTGAAGACTATTTAGGGTTTGGCTAATGATGAGGGAGTGTGGTTTTCGAGGTGGGAGGGCGACTGCCTACGCAAGCAAGGCCTGAATGAGTCATGGTCTAGGATCTGGTAACTGGAGCAGCAGACCCCCTTTCTGCAGGTACAGCTGAGCAAAGAAGAACAAAGGCCAGGCAAGCTAACTGGGGCCAGATTATGGGAGACTCAGGACATCAGAATGAGGAGCTTGGATCTTGTCATCATGTTGTCAGTGGGAGCTATGGAAGAAGCTAGAGCAGGGGAGTAATGGATTCAGAGAATACCTCTCCAAAAGTGTGTGAGTGGGGGAAATCCATGGAACAATTAAGCTGGGGGACAGGGTTACAAGCAGTTTGTGGGGAGACAAGCTCTCTAGATGTGACTCAGCAGCCACAGTGGAATTGTTTTTGTTTCAGGGACAGAAAGGGGACTCGGGGCTTTCACCAGGAAAGGCCCATGATGGGGCAAAGGTAGGTTCCAGGGACCCCAGGCTCAGGGGAGAGTGGGAGTGGTTACTAGGGAAACTGTCACCCTCTGGGGGAGCTATTCTCACTAAGGTCCGTGCATGACAAAGGCAGGGAGGTGGAAAGTTTGGAAAGATCAGAATGTAGTTTGTTTGTTTCCTTGAAGTCCTTCAGCTTTTCAAAATACCCAAGACCATTCATTATTCACTGCCTTCTTCTGTGGTGCTTCCAATAAAACTGACAAAAATGTCTGCCTATGGACACATCCTTGGTGAATATCCTTTAGCCTGGTGCTCTGCAGAGTGCACGGGGTGACGCTGGACCTCTTGAAGCCTTTGCCCAGGAAACTTCCAGTGAGCATGCAGAGTTCGCCTATGGATTCCTAGGAGGAAGGAAGGGACCTGAGATGAAGAGTGTGTGGGGGATGGAAAGAGCACTGTCCTTCTTGACCAAAGGTCTATGAGACCAGAAGAGAAAACACTTCACCCAAAAGACTTCTGCCCAAAGCGCCCACCCCATTAACTGAGCCCAGGACCTGGTGGGTGTGTGGGACTGGCAGGGACAGAGAAGTCCAGATCTCCCAGTGAGGTTACCCATTGTCTCAGATAGACATACCCTGGAAGGGCCATTCTGGCCCATCTGTCTTCCTTTGGGGCACAGCTCAAGAGCTCTCCTCTGCTTGTGCACACAGAAGTAGTTGGTCCCATTGATTCCCTGAAACACAGGGGCCTCATTTCTTCACTTCCTCATTAATTAGTTCAGGTGGTCTTAGGTTTCAAGACAGTCTCCACTACCTATCTACAACATTTTAATGCAAATAATGCTCAGTTTCTATGGTTTTTGTAAACCACACAACCCCTTCGCATGTGGGTGCATTTTTATATGTGAAAAATATGATAATCCTGTCATAACCTGATAAACCAGGGCTGATGGGCCCAGCTTGGAGTTGAGGAAACTGAAGCCCCAGAAAGGGGTGGCTTGCTTGAGGTCACGTAGCCAGTCACTGTCAGAACTGTGATTTGTGCCCAGGTCTCACGAGATCGAGGGCCTTGAGCTTCCCTCCTGTTCTGCGCTGTCCACTCTCAGCTCTTGGAGGTAGTGGAAGAAATCTCCCTGTTTGGGGACCACATGCCCTGGCAAGGGTAAGGGGGTGGGCAGAAGGAAAGGTCTGGCAGGACTGCAGAGGGAGTTAACTGATTGGAAGTTGATAGATAGGATGTAAGTCCCTGGGGCTATGGGCTTATAAACATGGTTTTAGCCGTGGAACCCATTCATGAAATGGTATCTTAAGCCGAAGCCCAATATGTGAAGTAAATCAAGTGGAACTACTGAGTTGGTTGGGAGGGGCTGGGCACCCACCTACTCAGCTTTCCTCTCCTCAATAGACAGCCCCTAAGACTCCCCTGAGGCCTCTAAGCATCTGCAGACTCAGCTGGGAAGCAACCAGCTGTTCTGCACATTTGCAGTTTAGTGTTTCTGCTCACGTTCCCCCATCTCACACCCCTTGTCTGTGTTCTGCAGGGCGATGCGGGCTTATCAGGGCTCCCTGGGAATCCAGGACCTCTTGGACGAAAGGTACACCCTCAATTTTGGTACTTTGCCTTGCTACATGGGTGCCAGTGAGTCAGGCCTTCAGGCTAGAGAGCCGTGTGCCTGTCTGCCAGCCTGCCTCTCCTCAGCCCAGCCCAGCCCAGCCTCCGTGGGCACGGGAAATGTTGGCAGGAGGTGAGAAAGGCTTCTTGGGGGTCGTGCTTGCCTTCCATGTGTACTGATCTCTTGCCTGGGGGCAGGGAACACCTGGGTGTGGAGTACGTGCCCCTCCAAGGTTAATGAGGTGTGATAAGACCTTGACCCTGGCTTGATGTCTCTCTCAGAGCCCAGCTGCTCCTGGGAAGGCCACCCTCAGGAGTCTGTGGTAGGTGACAGGAGCCCTGTCCTCTCAGACAGGAGGGTCCTCTTTAGCCCTGGTTCTGCTGCTCCCTCACCAAAACTGCCTCAGCTGTGGGAGATGGAGCCGTGATCTCACCTCCCCACTGCTTGGGGCCCTGCCATCCTACCACACAACCTGGAGCAGAGACTTTGAGAGAAAGTGGTCTCTGGGGTCAGTGGGACCTGGGTTCTCATCCCAATTCCTCCAGCTCCTAGTTGGGTGATCTTGGGCAGGTCAATGATGGCTCTGTGTCTAAGCTTCACCCCTCCCTGATATGCCAGAGGCGAGTTCCCGGACACCAACCTCTGCCATCCCAGTGTGAGGTGGGAGGGAGATTTCCAGATAAAGGCAATGAGCACCCTGTACATTCAGGAATGTTGCTACACCTTTTCCCTGCACCTTCCAGAACCCTGCTTAGCCATGTCAGGGGAGTTATCTTTCTAACCACCTTTGGAGGAAAGTCTGCCATTTCCCTAGCTGGTGGGTCTCTAGCTTACAGAGCCCTGGATCCCTAAAAGGCACTTTCTCTTCCACTCCTCCAGCCGGGCCTTCCATCCCTGCAGACTCATCTCTAGTTTTGCCTGCTCCAGGAGGCCCCTGTAGAGCACCCAGACTTTGGGCCACGAGCCTTCCCTCTATTCAGGAACACGTGGCTTAATTAGTTTCAACGTTAAGTCTTTCTTGTCTCTCTTACCACCCAGAACCCCAAACCCAACCCACTGCCTTCGAGTCGATACCCACTCACAGTGACCTTACAGCATGGAGTAGAGTTAGGGTTAAATTTTTATGAGAGCAGATAACCCATCTTTCTCCCCCTGTGGAGTGGCTGGCTGGTGGGTTTGAACTGCCAACCTTTCAGTCAGCAACCAATGCTTAACCCACTGTGCCACTGGGGCTCCTCCTTACCAGTTGGGATGTGCGCATCTTGTTTGTTGCTCTCCATACTGAGCTTAACACAGCGCCTGAGGTATAGTAGGTGACCAGGAGATGGACTGAGGACAACGCAGCCCAAGAGTCCATGACGTTTTGCAGGAAAATTCCAAATTGCTCATGGGTTTTCTAGTAGTTGCCTTAACCTAGACCCATGTCCTAAGCTAAGGCCTTGGCTCCCAGCTGTGGCCACAGCTGCCCTCTCTCTTGGACCATCTGGTTCTCATCTAGACAGCTGTGGTGTCTCCTAGCTCCATCCTGCCCCTGCTCTGAGGGCTCCCATGGTACAAGGGGACTTGAAAGACCACATTTCTCCCATCCCCTTCTCCTTCATCTCCAGACAGGAGTCCCTGGCTGCCTGTGAATTGGTGAAGCGCAGCTTTTGCTAGTGTGGAGAACACAGAGGGGCTTTTCCCTTCTCACTTGGCCCCCCTGCTCTGGGCTCTGGCACTTTCTGATGGATGAGGTGTGAGTGGAAAAGGCTCCTTCCAGTCCTGCCTCATAAAGGAGCCCGTGGTGGTCTCACTCTGCACGGGGGGTGGCAGGAGAGGGAAAAAGCTGCAGACTTGGCTTGCTCCTGGCTGTGGTCCCATGGTTCCCTGCTCTCAGCAGATACCCAGAGAGGCCAAGAGCCCTCAACAGAAAGGAAGCAGCTCACCTGAGAAGGCAGAGACTCTTTTCTAAATTAAGAAAGAGCCTCCAGGCACTTGGAAAAATATTTGGCAAAACCATTTACAGAGTTCTCTGGCTCTGGCCCAGACGTACACGGAGGTGTTTGGTCTGTGGCAGACCAGTGGCACCCATGAGGGAGAGAACTGAGAGAGTCTGGGAGAACACAGGTCCCAAGGCAGAACCCCTGTCTGGTGGTGGGGGTCTGGTGGGGGTCCAGGAGGAGCACAAATGGAACGGGCAGTTGTCCCTGGAATGAGCACTGTTGGGTTTACTGACAGCAGCAGCGCTTTCCCCAGCCTTCATGCTTAGTTGTTTACCTCTTGAGGTGGAACGCTGGTGGAGGAGGGACATGGGTGGCAGAGACATGAGGTCAGCTATCTCTTTGCTTGCCATCTATTCATTGAGCAAATATTTACTCAATAAATAGACAAAACATCTGGCCCACAGAGTTTCCATTCTTGGGGGAGACAGACAATGAGGAGAAAAACAGGAAGCATACAAGGTGTGTTGTTGTTGTTAAGTACTGTCAAGGTGGTTCCAACTCGCATCTTGGTGTGGCGCCGTAGGACAAGGACTGGACTGTTAAGGTCAGCAGTTCCAACCTACCAGCTGCTCCTTGGAAACCTCCAGGGTTGCTATGTGTTGGAACCAATGGCATATAACAGCAATAATAGAGTTTCCAAGGAACAGCTGGTGGGTTTGAACCTTCCTATTAGCAGTTAATTGCTTATTCTACAGTGCTACACCAGGACTATGAGGAAGAATCAGTAGAAAAGGAGTTTTGGTGGGAAGAGTTTGGATGCTAACTAGTGTTGATAAAACTTTTAGGGGCTGCAGAGAGGGTAACTAACTGTCCCTTAGCACATTGTTCCCTCAAAAAAATAAAAAAAAACCCTACAATACTGCGCCCATTTTACTGTTGAGAAAACAGAGAACTAGATAGGCCTTATTCATTCATTCATTCATTCTCCTCTCACTGTGCTAAGTCTGGCATGAACCAGTAAAGGAGATCCTCTAGAGTGGGCTCTCAGGAGGCTTCAGTCTAAAGGAGCTGTTCTAACCCCACTGCACATTCATGCTAGCTGGGGTGCTTGGACCCCACCTGAGGGTTTTTGTTCAGTTGGTCTGAGGATGGAACATAGACATCAGTATTTCTAAATGCTCCGCAAGTGATTCTCATGTGCAGCCAAATGGAAGGCCACTGGCTTAGTAAAATTCCTGTTGTGTCTCTAAATGGCAAGGCTGGGATTTGAACCCGGAGTCCTACTTGCTCTCCACAATGCAGATGGAAACAGCTTTTCAACAGGAGAGTCTCTGGCACCAGTAGAAAAGAGGTTCCCCACCTAAGAAGGCTCGTTTCTCTGCTGTCTGTCTGAGATATCTTCTGAGTTACTTTGCCGAGCTGATTCCCAAGAATTGAGCAGGTGTACAGGTTGCAGCTGGAATCCCAGCTCTGTCCCTCTCCTTGTGAGTTTGGGCAAGTCCCCTTGATGTCTTGAGCCTCTGTGACCTCAAGGGTGGCTGGAAGGGTTAGGTGAGATGTGATCATTGCCAACACCCAGCATGGGCCTGAGTGTGGTAGGTTCTTTCTAAGTGTTTGTTGACTGAATGAATGATTGTGATGATTACAAAGTGGAAGTAGCTGTTATCTTGCCAGTTACCAGTTGGTCACCTGCCCCTGGCCAAGAAGGTGACCAGAGCCCCGTTTGCACCTGGAAGGAGTCCCATGCTCTCTCTGATCCTCCTGATTCTTTCCCATAGAGCTGTGTTTCTCAACCAGTAGCTCATTCCCCATCAGGGGATGTTTGGCAGTATCTGAAGACATTTTAGGTCATAACTGTGTTTAGAGGAAAGTGCTGCTTACCTCTAATGGGTAGAAACCAGAGAACCTGCTAAGAGTCCTGTGATGCACAGGACACTCTTCCCACAACAAAGACTTACTAATCCCAAAGGTCAGTAGTGCTGTGGTCGAGAAACTGCTGTGTAGACACATTCACTCCATCCAAACTAGTCCTAGGCCTTTCTGCCTCCTGTTCTTGCTTCTTTCTGTCCTTCCAACATGATTTCTGTCCTCCACATTTATTTTCATACATGTGTCCTTTGATTCTATTCTCATCTTTCAGGAGCACTTCTCTAGCCCCTCCAGGCAGAGGTCTAGCCTTGACCACTCAGCCTTCTTCTTTGGTACTCTGCCATTTTTGCCCGCAGCTGACCCACAGTGGTGTCTTTGGCATAGACTGAAACAAGTGCGTGGAGAACAGAACCTAACCTGTTATCTTTGTTTCCTTTGTTTGGGCTCAGCTTGTAACATGTCTGCTCCGTGCAGGCCTCTGGCAGACATCACTAATGATCTTTCTTGCCAAGCCCTTATGTGGCCTTGAAATCCTTCTTAACATAGTGCCCCAGGCAGATATGACTAATAGAATGATATTGATACTGAAGCTGAATTACTTAACTTTTCAGCTTGACTTCCTCCTGGCTCCCTCTCGCTCTCCCTCTGCCCACTAGTCCTCCAGATGTTGCCTGAGTTGTCACTGTTTGAAGGAAGCTGTAATAAAATGGGAGGGCAGAGGGGTCATTTGGGAATATTTTGGAGGAAACGCAGTGGAGGGTGGGCTGGCGGACTGAGACCTACCTTTTTGCAGAGTTACCAGTTTTATCTGGGTGAGGCACGCTAGTCCCAGACAGAGCCTCTACTGAGAACCTTCCCCAGGCTTCCCTGATGCTGGGCTGCCCTGTGGTCCATCCCCACAGCATCTCTGAGCTCAGCTCTCATCTCTCCCATTGAAACCCTACACATCTCCTACCATGTTGCCTCCTCTGGTTGGAGATGTCCAAACTTTTAGTACTCAGTACCTCTCCTTCATTCAATTTAATGTGTATTTAGTGTCCATGTTCCCTTGTAGAAGGTTGTTGTTTTTGTTAAGTGCCGTCAAGTCAGTTCTGACTCATAGCGACTCTATATACGATTTCCGAGGAGCAGCTAGTGGATCTGAACTGCTGACCTTGTGATTCAAGCCAACTTGTGTTTCAGTGTTTCTCTTACAGTGCACACCAGGATTCCATTATAGAAGGTGTTGTTGTTGTTGTTGTTAAGTGCCATAGAGTTGATTCTGACTCATAGCGACCCTGTGAAGGGCTTCTGTAGAAGGTAGGGAGTGGGTTTGTCTAATTCACCTGTGCACCCTTAGTGCATAAGGAGTGAATAACTGGATGACTCAGGTTGCACCTTCCTGACCTTACCTGTCTCGAGCACCCCTGAGCAAAGCTTGATGGCAGAGGTCTGGCTGTGGTGTGATGGGTTCTATGATTACTCTCTGCCACAGCTTTCAGACCCCTACAAATTCTAAGCCAACAGCATGCTGTGAGAAGCCAGATGGGTAAATTGAGGCCCAGAGAGGAGCAGTGACTTGCCTGTTTCCAGGTAGTGAGCCATTCATCCTCTTGAGTGTGGGGTGTGGGTGGCCAAGCTGGTAGGTAGATAAGTTCCGTGGGAAGTCTCATGGAGTAGTAAGCAAGCCAGAGGAGAAGGTCACTTCTATTTTCTGAGGACCTACTGCATTTCCACGCTTCATATATGCCCTTTCACTCAGCCTTGGAGCAGTTCTGAAGGAGCAGTAGGGGAGCTCCATTTGTCTTCAAATGAAACATTGGTCCCCAGGACCCTCAGACAAGGACAGGACTCTCTCCTCTCTCTGCCCAAAGCCCAGATAACATCCCCAGTGGACAGGGAGACTGTCTGCAGAAACAGTGAGGTGATGTCTGGCTTCTCTGTATGCACTGTAAGCAATGATTAATCTGGCTCCGAAACCCAAATATAGACCGAGTTCTATTATAAACACGGTCCTGTGGAAACCCGCCTGCCGGGTGGCCTGAGGCCCCTTGCAGACATCCGTGGTCCCCGGAGTTTTCCTTGAAGCATCCACTCTCCCCTGTACCAGTCAGGCTCCCAGCACTCACAGGGAAATCACTGCCTATGGGTCCACCTTGTGGTCAGTGCCCACCTCATAATTGCTGGGGCCATGGAGAAGATAATGGCTTTGCTCCTCCTGGGTCCTGGGCCCTGTCATTTGAAGCAATTTGGCTGGGTAAACAGTGTGAAGGTGGTTCCAGGGAGCATAAGCCTCCCTCCTATCTGCCTCTGCCTTGTCTGTGCTCAGACCCTGATGCTCCCAGCTAGCTAGGGGAATCTGGGCAGTTCATGGCAACTTTTGTGGCCCTTTAGGGACCATTAACGGAGAATGACTTAGGACAGAGCACAACCAAGCAGGTCTGGCATCCTGGAGAATCGTCTGGGCTTGGCCATGACTTGCTAAGTAACCTTAGGCAAGTTCCTTCCCCGCTCTGAGCCTTACTATCCCAATCTGTCCGATGATAAAGGAGGATGTCAAATTGATGGCTTGGTGGTGGTGGTGGTTATGTGCCGTGGAGTCGGTTCCGACTCATAGCGACCATACACAGGGTTTCCGAGGCTGTAAATCTTTACAGCAACAGAAAGCCTCATCTTTCTCCTGCAGAACGGCTGGTAGTTTTAAACTGCTGAACTTGAGGTTAGCAGCCCGACTTGTAACCACTACACTTGTTGTTGTTGTTAAGTGCCATTGAGTCGGTTCCGACCCATAGCAACCCTGTGTAGGGTTTCTGAGGAGCAGCTGGTGAGCTTGAACCACCAACCTTGCAGTTAAAACAGCTTTGCAGTCTGGCACATTAACCCATAGAGCCACACCAGGACTCCTATGCTTAGGTTCCCTTCAAACACAGCTACTCCAGGCTTGTGTGACCAGCTTCTGCCCTAATATTGCTGTAATGATCCATGCTTTCCTTCCCAGAGAAGTGGGTCTGTAAGGTGATCTTGCTGTGGGCATCCCTGTAGCTCTTCTCTGACTGGTCCATGAGCAGGTCTCATCTCTTTAAGTGGTTTAAGGCAGGTCTTGACCTGGTTCGACCATTGGGAAGTTGTAGGGTCTCAGAAAAGTCTCTTTATGTCTGTGAGCTTCAGCTTCCTTCTCTGGCAAAGTTGAGCTGATGTATTAGTGCTTAGTGGGGCCAGGCGTGGGGCCAGCTACTATACATGTCCCTGATTGCCATTCATTCCTTTTAGCTGTAACCTGAGTAAAGGACTTACTTGAAATCTCCTCCTGGAGTTTCACTCGCAACACTTTTGGGGCTGAAACACCGAGTTTCGCAGGCTTCTTCGCGGCTTCAGAGGTAGCCTGATAGCTGCTGACACTCATGTCCCTGGGGCCCTTTGGCTTCTCTTGGGATCCTTGTCTCTATTTTTCCACTTTTCAGTCACCTGGAAGGCAGGCAGGGGCTGGCAGAGTGAGGCTCAGAGAAGGCAATGGCCTTTGCCAGACCACACAGCCCGAGCTTCAGGCGAAATACAGCTCCTCACTGGGAAAAGGCGTTGCTTATTTTTCCTCAGCTGCAAGCTACAAGATGGAAAAATGATAAAAAGTGGTAAATGCATGTCATTAGGAGCCCTGGCGGTACAATAGTTAAGTGACTTGGTTGCTAATCGGAAGGATGGTATTGAATCCATGCAGCAAGTTCTGTAGGAGAAAGATCTAGCACTGTGGCCCTGTAAAGGTTACAGCCAAGGAAACCCCAATGAGCCCTTCTACTCTGTCATGTGGGGTCACTCTGAGTCCAGATCAACCACAACATATATGTCACACCGCAACATGACCCTGCCCTAGACCCTCCTGTGGCTGCCCAACACACTTTAGAGAAACAAAACAAAACAACCCAGTCTGTTCCAAGGTCCCCACAATCTGGCATGGTCTGGCCACCTGCTTTGTCCTGCTGTAGGTCTCTCCCACCCCTCACTCCTTCTGCTCTTCCTTGAGCCCACCCCCAAAGCTTTCTTGTCTCAGGGATTTGCTGTTCCCTCTGCCTGGAATGCCCTTCTCCAGATAGCCAGCCCTATGTCCGGCTCCCTCACCTCATCCATCGTCATCCCTGACCACCTCCTGAAGTCACAACACTGCTATTCCCATCCCCTAACTCTGCCTACCCCTCTTCATAGCCCCGATCATGATCAGACATAACCTTTTATATTGACTTGATGGCAACATCTCCCTGATTCAAATATAGATGCCAGGAAGGCGAAGGATGTAGTCTGTGCCGTCCACCCTACGCCTAAGAGAGTGCTGGCGCTCAAAGCTCAGTGGATGTTCTCTGAATGAATGGATGAACCATGAAGATCGTGGTAATAGCAGCAGCCAGTTTTACAAGGCCCCTGCTGTCAGATACTGGACTAAGTGCTCTGCACACATCCTATCATGTAACCAGTATGCCAATCTTACAACCCTTTTACCAACAAGGAAACCAGTGAAGCCAATGACTCTCGGTCACTCAGCCAGTCAGTGGGGGAGCAGGATTGGAATCTAGATCGATCCAAAGTAAGAGGTCTTAACCACTTCGCAAGTTAAGGCCAGGCTGTGCCCTGTGCCTGAGTTTACCCCAAGAGAGAAGGCGCACAGTGCAGGTGGGAAACTCAGCCAGCCATGCTGTGGCAGTGCCCATAGGCCCCTGGATTTGAGAAGCATGCCTATCGCAGAGATCTGAGTAGGCACAGAAAGAATGCTTGTCAACTCCCCAGACTGCTAGGACCAAACTGACACTGCTGTTTGTAATTAAAAGTCGCTGTTTCCTGGGGGTTCGTGGGGGTTGCTTAGTGTATATTCCTGTGTCTGTGTACGTGCATGGAAGTGCACATGTCTGAGGATGTTTGCCAGACTCTCCGTGTGACCTTGGGTGCCAGAAAGACCTGGTGGTGAGAGGCGAGACTGCTGCTCCTGAGTTCTCCAAGACTCAGTTTTCTTCTCTGTAAAATGGGTGTGTTAACCCCCGTCTCCATTTCATCTTCATCTGGCTGTTGTCAGGGTTAGCTGGAGTCTTGTATGTCTAGACCTGGATACAAGGTCAACACTCTGGAAAGGACCATGCACAGAGGGGGGCTATAGGAGACTACAGTCTAGTCTGGTAGTAAGTGTCATTTTGTGGGGCGGTCTTAGATCTGTAGGGTTCTAAAACATCAGCACTGAAAAGGATCCAAAAATTATAACTCCTTCATTGGAAGCCCGTCTTTGGAAGGTCAGTAACCCACCAAAAGTTGCATAGTAGTCAGGGACAGTGTCTACAACCAGCCCAGGACTCCTTGGGTGGGGTGGGGGTGCGTCTGTTGGGGACCAGCGTGGTCTTTCTATCTGAAGTGGAAGCCCCTTGCTCAGTCTTCTTTTTACAGTCCTTAGCTGATTGGAACTTAAAGCCTGGGGTTTTTACCTGGACACATCTGACAGTAATGAAATGACTCAGGACCCAGCACTGCCTCTGGAGGCATGCCCAGAATACCTGGGACCGTGTAGTTGAGCCAGGGGGACATAGGGAGAAGGCTGCTGCTGGGATTTCTCTATCAGGAATTTGAATGCCCTCTCCCTCCTTGAATTTGGGGTTGGGACCTTGGTTAACATATTTGGTCAATATGTGAGCTCTTTTCCGAGCTGAGGTTTATGAGAAGAGGCAGGTCCTGAACCCAGCATCACATGGAGGTGAGACATACCCCAGCCTGAGGCCCTATTTGGTTCATCCATCCATTCACAACCTGGCAGGCCCACTCCCCCTTGGCATCAGTGGAGAATGGCCGGGAGAAAGCACACTCGATCCCCATTATGCCTTTATCATACTTGCTCTATCCCAGTTCAGTTCCCAAATGTTGCTAAAAGAGTCCCCCCTTCCTTTACCCCCAGATCTTCCAGCCTGAGAACCAGCACTAGCACTCTGTGAACCCTGATTCATTACATGCATCCATTCCCACCACATGCGCTGTGAGCAGTTTGTGTCCCCGACATTGGGCAGGCAGGGAAGCTGGGCCTTTGTGGTCTGCAACCCCAGATATGTCTTCCCTGCCTGACGTGGCTTTTCTTTCCAACAGGGCTTCAAGGGATATCCTGGACCGGCGGGGCACCCCGGAGAACAGGTGAGGGCCTAGACCTCAGCCCCACTCCACTTGCTGTCCCTCAGTCCAGCCCCTGCCCAGGCCTGTCTCCTCCCTGAGCCTTGCTCCCTGAGCGAACCCCAGCCCAGGCTGTCCTGCCTCCCACCCCACTGCCCCCCCATCCTCTTGCAACCACATCTGCCTGAAAGAGCCAGAGTCGGCACCCGCCTGGTGTTGGCATGAACCCCTCAGCTTTGGTCAGAGCCATGAATAGCTGGCCTGTTCCGGGCGATGTTAGGGGATATTATACATGGGGTTTGTAGGAATTTTGGCTGCCCTGGCCCATTGCCAGCATGGGAGAGCCGGCCAGCTTCTCTGTGCTTTCTTATTCCTGGGCTACAAGCACAGGGAGTTTGTCCCTCAGAGCTTGTCTGACCGGTTTCCCAGAGAGGTGGGCTTGGGGGCCCAGCAGGCCGGTGGCTTCCCCTTCCTTCTGTTTCATCTCACATTCCTGCCCCTCTCTTTGTCCATTGTAAGCCCCAACCCCTCTGCTGCCCCCCTCCTCCCCTAGAGCTGGAACTGGGCAGGGTCTCTCCTTTCCTCATGCTTCTCCGTTCCTTTGCAGGGGCGGCCAGGACCTGAGGGCAGCCCAGGGGCCAAAGGTTACCCTGGCAGGCAGGTGCAGTATAGGGCTTCTAGAAGCTCTGTGCCTATGGTGGTATGGGGATGGCCATGGGCTCCCCAGGCAGAGGGGGGAATAGGAGGAGCTGCCCACTGGGTGGGCCCCAAGGAATGGGCTGTCTTGGAGGTGGGACCAGGGGAGGGGGCAGAATGGTGCAAGAGGAGCTCTGGTTCTCAGGGTTGAGCCTCAGGAGTTCCTCCCACTCAGGGGTTTGTCCCTATGAACGACCTCCCTGGGGCTTGGGGATTGTGGGGGCTTGGTTTGGAGACCCCTAGTTTAGCTCTCACCTCATTTTACAGAGGGGCAACTGAGACTCAAAAGAGACAGGACTCACCTGGGAGGTTGGCAACATCTCCATATGTTTCTGCCCCTCTTACTATTGTGTTTCAGGGGCTACCTGGACCAGTAGGAGGCCCAGGCCCCAAAGGCAGCCGGGTAAGTGGTCCTGGGCAAATGTCACACTTGTGGGGCCCTGGGTGGGCATTACTTGTCCCCTCAGCATCCTGAGTGCTCCTTACAGAGCAGAGGAACAGAGGGATGACCTTGAGTCAGACAAGCCAGCTTGGTCCCCATGGACAGTTAGGGCCCTGCTGCAAGCTCAGCCATGGGCAGGCAGCTACTAACACTAGACGTTTGCTTGCCACGACTCTAGCACATCCTCCTAAGAGACTCGGGAGCCAATGCCAGGGCTTCCTCAATTGCCTGTGGTTGGAATTCTCAGGTCCCCCCTCTTACTCCTGGCTGAGGACCTGGGGGCAGAGGGGGGCTACCTTTTCAGAGTGGTGCCTGGGGGTGAATGCTGCTCAGGGTTGGAGGCTGATGAGCCTTCAGCTTTCCTTGTCTTTCAAGACCCACATAGAGCAAACCTTGAGTAGTGAGCAGCCTTGGTTTTCCCATCTTTACAAAGGAATGATGGTCATTTCTACCCGTAGCTTGGTTGCGGGAGTACTAGGCATTTGGAAATAAGTATTGTTGAAGAGGAGCTTCCAGGTGGACTGTGGGAAAGTGAAGAAAGTTCTAGGTGAATTGGGTAAAGATAAATGAAGTTCAGAAGATTAAGAGATGATCTGGTGCAATCTTCTCCTCTATATACCAGGAAACTAGGTTCCCACGGGGATCCGACAGCCCCAGTTTTCACTGCACATCTGATGTGGAGCTGGGATGGGGACCCAGGTGTCCCAAGGGTTGGCCCACTGCCTCTCGTGGGAATGTTCGGCCGGTGGGTCACCCAGTCCTCACTGGGCCAGGTCGCGCATAATGGGACCTGATCCCAGCAGCAGATGGCAGCCTTTAGGACAGCATCTGGGGGGTGGTTGAGTAGGCAGGAGGGCAAAGTCCCCAGGATGCTCCTAGGACATGCAGGGCTGAGGAGGCTCCAAGGAGGCTGGGCCTCCCTTCCTTTATCCAGCTACTTCCCCAAGCTGTGGCCCCAGTGGAGCCTCCGAGCCGCCTCTGAGCCCTGGGAGAAGGTCGTCCAGCCCAGCCCAGCCAGAAGGAGGGGAGGAATAGGACATGCTGAGGACATCTGGGGCCGTGTGCTGTTTGTCACGTTGGCAGCATCTTGAGGCCACATGTGGGGGGCAGGCTGGCTCTGGCCCCACTACCCCCAGGTTGAAGGGCCCCTGGGCAGCTGGGGTGAGCGGGAGGGCTGGTGCATGTAGCCCTCTCAACTTTGTCATTGCTGGTCTCTCGCTATGAAGTAAGCAGAGCACAGGTTTTGGAGTCAGGATGACTGGTTTGAGAACAGCTCTGCTGTTAGCTGGCTGGTTCCTGGGCCTTTCCGGACCCAGTTTCTCACCTGTCAGTATAAATATGAACTCTACCTTGAATGGCCACTCATTAAGATAAGTGATTACTGATCACAGTGGACACAGTCGGCCTTCCAGGGAGGGAAAATTCTTTGTGAGCTCTGTTGCTTGTTGGTGGGAGACAGTGTAGCAGAGTGGTCAGGAGCTCAGACCTGGAAGTTAGAAGACTTGAATTCAAATGACCGTTTCACCGAATTCCAGCTGTGTGACCAGAGACAAGTGACTTCACCTCTCTGAGCCTAAATAGTCTCACCTGTACCTATTTCCTAGGGATGAAGTGAGCAAACAGTAAGCGCTTTACTGCATCGAAAGCTCTGGGCCTAGCACCTAGTTTGTGCCCAGTGAAATCTAGCCTTTGTTACGTTGTTGTTGTGTGCCGACTAGTCGGTTCCAACTCATAGAGACCCTGTATAGATATGGTTTCTGAGGAGTAGCTGGTGGATTTGAACTGCCAACCTTGTGATTAGCAGTCCAATTTTTATCCTACAGTGCTACACCAGGACTGTTGTTGTTGTTATTGCTGTTGTTGTTAAGTGCCTTTGAATTGGTTCCGATTCATAGCGACCCTGTATAGGGTTTTCTAGGAGCGGCTGGTGAATTTGAACCGCCAACCTTGCAGTTCAAACAGACCTTGTGTACCTAGACTAGTTATTCTTAAATCATGGTGCAGACATCTGAAGAGTACAGTAGTTCTGGAAGCCCTGCCCTGTCAGATTAATCAAGACATGAGACGTGGACACAATTAATGAAGACACAAGGGAGAAAGTGGTAGATGCTCCTTAAACAATTGCTATTGAGTTGCCTTCAACTCATGGTAAGTCTTTGTGTACCAGAGTAGAACTGTGCTCCAAATGGATTTTTCGAAAGTGGATCACCAGGCTTTCCTTTTGCGGTCCCTTTGGGTGAACTTGAACCTTCACCTGTTCCGTTAGCAGCTGAGTGTGTTAACTGTTGCCTCTATCCAGGGACTCTTAGATGTTTCTAAGTGAGGTACACACATGGTGCTGGGTATAATGGGTGATTCCTCAGGCTGGGGCATCAGGGATCAAATGCAGGCCAGAGGGGAAAGCATACGAGCTGGGCTTTGAAGGATTTGGGGAGAAGGAAGGGTGTGCAGGTTGGAGGGCACAGAAAGAATAAAGGCTGGGCGGCAGGAAACCAGAGGGCGTATGTACTCACAGTAGGGTGGTCGGAAAGAGCTTGGGCTTTGGAGTCAGCTGGACTTACATTGGGATCCTTGTCATGTTGCTTTGCCCTGTTTCCTCATTTGTGCAGTGAAGGGTTGACAGCCAGTTTGCAGGGCCCTTGTGAGGGTTCAGTGCTGCTGTCCTGCACATGCCTGGCACAACGCCAGTGTGCCCGGGTGACCGCTGTTCTTGCTGCTGCTCTCAGGTGATCAGGGAAGGAAAGAGCCCATCCAGGTTTAGGACCTGGGAGGCCCAGGAGGAGATGCTACAGAAGCTACAACCCGCAGCGGGCACCCCTGGGGGTGGCTAGGACCTGGCGCCATTGTAGAACTTAACACAGCCCAGAGATTCCTTCCCACAGGTCCCAGAGCCACCGGCACAGGGCGGGTCTCCCGCACACAAGCGCCCGCGCCCTTCCCTGGCGTGAGGGTATGTGCCTTTGGACTACATCGTGGAAGCCGGCACCATGCAGTCCATGGGCATATACACTTGCCTCAAGGCCTATGTCATCGAGGAGCCATCCGAGCCGCTGCTGCCACCAGCAAGGAAGAGGACCCAGGGCCAGGGGAGGGCTGTGATAGTCGTGCCGGCCACACCTCACCGCTCGGCCCCTCTGACCCCCATCTGCTCTTTCCTAGGGTTACATCGGACTCCCAGGGCTCTTCGGCCTGCCAGGGTCCGACGGAGAGCGAGTGAGTATGCTTTCTGCTCTCTTTGGTTAGGCCGTTTGTCTGTCTACCCACTCACACTGGCTCCTGCCCTGTTCTGACTTCTTCCCTATGTCTCCCCTACAGGGTCCACCCGGCGTTCCTGGCAAGAGGGGCAAGATGGGTAGGCCGGTAAAGATTTTCCGTGTCTATTACGTAGACTATGAGTGAATTGACCTCACGTTGGCCTCACCCCCACTCACCATGGCCATTTTCTGCTTCTCTCTGCTTGGCCGTCGCTGTTTGAGTGTGGACTCTCCTGTTGCCAGGCTGCTGGCTCTGTGCAGCTCTGTGTCTGGGGGGGCTTCTGTTTAGGGTGTGTGTGTCCATGGGCCTGCTTGGACTGGGGATCTTTGTGACTCAGTCTTCACTTTGCCTTGGTCACCCAGCTTGTTCACACACAAGGCAAAGGACAGTGTGGGGTGTGAGCAGGCCACAGCAGGGAGTGGTCCCAACAGAGGCTCAGAGATCATCCCCAACCCACAACTTTGTACCTGGCTCTTGACTGTGGTTGTTGTTGTTGTTAAGTGCTGTCAGAGCAATGGTTCTGACTCATTGTGACCTTGCATAGGGTTTCTGAGGAGCAGCTGGTGAGCTTGAACCATCGACCTTGTGGTTCAAACCGACTTTGCAGTCCAGCGCATTAACCCACAGTGCCACACCAGGACTATGGTAGAAGGTTGTTTTTCTCTTGTCTGGGCATTTGTGGGGCATAATGTGAAACACTTGCTGAAGCTTTCCCAGTGAGTAGAGCCAGTTAGTTTGATTTGAGAGTCTCTGACCTCTTGGGCCACTAGTTGGAGGTAATGTTGTAAAGGTGGATACCCTAATCTCAGAGCCTGGGAGGACAAGAATTCATGCTAATCATCTCATTATTCAGTAGGGGAAACTGAAGCTCTGAGTGACAGAGCATATGTCCAGGGTCCCTCTGCCAACTTGAGGCAGACCCAGGCTGGTAACTGAGGCCTCCTTTTTTCCACACCCAGCCCCTGTTGGTGCCTTAAGGCTCTCCGAGTTCATTATTGTTTCTGCAGAACAAAATTTAGTGACTTTAAACAACAAATATTTCTTTTCTCTGCATTTAGGATACTCCATTGTAGCCTGTAATTTACCTGGCATCCTCACCACCTGGGCTTCCATTGCTGCGTTTGTCCCTTCTTTGACATTGATATGTTTTTGGCCTTCAGTTGATCTCCCCGTTCTTTTGATTTTGTCGTTGTAGTCTCGTTCTGTTCTGGACTCTGCTATCTGTTGGCTGTGTTTCAGGTGGTGTTGCCATACCTGTCAATCTCTGTTTGTTGTCTGTTCTTGTTGTCTATTTCTTACCTTACACAATTGCTGAGGTTCAGAGATCAGAGATTGACTTAGCTGCTTGGTCGTGGCTCAGATTCTCTCATGAAGTTGAGTCAAGATGTTGGCTGGGGCTGGAGCCATCTAAAGTTGCTCTGAGGATTCAGTGGAATAATACATGGCAAGCCTGGAGTATTGTAAATGCTCAGCAAACAGGAGCTGTTAGAATAAACCTGTTCCTCTCTGTGAATGCTTTAGGACACAAGAGGAGAGAATGTTTTGTTGGAAGCTGTAACTCTTACTTTGGGGAGAATCCAGACAAAAAACACATGGTTCTAGAAGAGCCTTAACCTGGTGTCAGGAGACCCAAGCTCTAACAAAAACCCCATTGTGAATTCACTAGGTGGTCAATTTCCCCTACGGGAGAGGGTGGGTTTTCCTGCCTCTGAGATGTGATGGTTGTTTTCTAAAGCGTTCCCCTCCTCACCCTGTCTCTCCCAACCCCACTGCTCTCCTGGCTGAGTGTTGGTTCATGGAAGACTCTGGACAGTCATCTGGAGTTTCCCTTTGTTCAAACTCATAGTGCTTGTCTTCCCTGGCCAGAGTGAGTTCCTTCTCCAAGTAGGCAAGACCCGAAAGCCCCAGGCTACTTATAGCTTCTTGTCCAGCCTGATGTGGGAAGAAATTCCTCCTCAGTAGGGCCTGTGACTCAGTTGTCCTCTGTGTCCTCTTTGTTTCCCCTTCATCCACCTTGTCTCTGCCATGCACTGTCTTCTCCTTGGAGCTAAAAATCCCTGACCTCTTGGGGCTGAGAAAGCACCATCTGGGCTGGTTATTGCTCACTGGGGTCATTCATTCATTTCATGTAGTAAACATCGATTGAACACCTACTGTATGCCAGGTGCTGGGGATGACTGTAGATAGACAAATAGCCATACTGAGGAGCTTACATGTTAGAGACGGAGACAGTTAACAGACACGATAGTGAGGTAAAAAACATGGTATGGTCATGACCTTGTTTAAGGGCAGTGTTGGCCGAACCCTCTTACACAAGAACCCCTCGTGACCTTCCTAACAAACTCGGAGAAGAGATTGAGTATTCCCATTTCCAGATGAGGAAACAGGCTCAGATGGTCAAATCCATTTGTTCAGAGTCCCTCAGGTCTCACCAGGACATGAACCACATCACTGCCTTTAACTTCCTGAGATTCAGCCCTGGTCTCCATGATGGGGTGTTCCTGGCACTGAGGTGTCCTGTGTGGGTGAGAGGAAACCCCCTTCAGCCTAACAGCCCACTCACCATGCAGCACCACTGAGGGCCATGAGAATGCCCTTACCTCGGGTCCAGCTGCTGAGGCCAGCCAATCAGTAAGGTCTGTATAGGGTGTGATTTCATATGTTCATTGGGACCTCATATCTCCTGAGTCCCCACAACTTAATTGCTGTTTCTGTGGGGCTCTTTGAGACCACCACGTCCCTCTGCCCACACATTCTTTTGAAAGGTCTTTAGGGTCATTCCCCTGTAGCCAGCACTTTTGCCACCTTGGACCAGTTGGTGAGGTCTGGGGCTCCTTCCAGGAGTGTTTTTTTTCTCCTTGTCAAAGCTTTGGCTAGTAGTTTTCTAGACACTCATTAGTGGGAAGAAATGTCAGAAGAATGAGTTGAATCTCATGTCAGATTCCAGCTGGCCTCATTTCTGGTTGGCTGGTGATGATTTCAATGTAGTTGATCTCCCCCCAGCAGGAAAAACTTCAGGCCTATGCACATGGTCTTCTCAGTATACAGTTTGGAACAGGAGAGTGTGTGAATCTTTGTCTAAAAGAAGCCAAGAGACTAGAAGTAAGGGCGCACCATTGCTGTAGGAACCTTAATGAGAACTTGGCCAATCCTTTTGACAGACTGCTAAGCAGACAGTGCCCAGAGAGGGCAAATAACTTGTGCAAGGTCACACAGCAAGTTGGTGCCAGAGTCAGTACTATAACTAAGACCTTTGCTGGCTAGTACAGATAGTTCTTCACCCCTTTCTTTCTCTGGGCTCCCATCTTCAGTCTCCAAAGGGAAGATCAGCCTGCAGGTCTTATCCCCTCCTCAGACCTCTTACTAGAAAGAGAAATGGACTGGCTGTGATTTCCTGATGAGGAGTCCAGGGAAAAGATACTGAGAACTCCTGGGAGGATTTCTCCTGGGCTGTTGTGGCTTGTTTGGGGGCACAATTCAGTGTCACTCGCAGCTGAGGGCCATGTCATGCCTCCCAGCCTAAGGGCTCTCCCTGAGAGATGCTGAGAAATGGAATCCACCCCTCTTGCATTCAGTGAATTCCCACCACACTCGCAAGGCCGGCCAGCACTCACCACTTTCTCCTGTCCCCAGGCCTCTAGGGCTGGACCTAGGCAGTGAATCAGGTGGGCAGAGCCGGAAGGGACCAGCTCTGTGCCCTTGGTGTCTGGTTCAGGGAGGACTGGGACTTGTTCAAAGTCACCCATGGTGGGACAGAGTTTCTAACACGAGGCATTTTGACTTCAAGCTCAGGGCTATTTCCAGTTCTCAGACTGTAGGCCATAAGGAGCAAAGTTTCCAATGGGGAAGCTGAGCAGATTAAGGGGCTTAGCTGTGGTATGTAGGCCCCAGAATCCCAGACTTGAGCCAGAACTGTCCTAGGGCTGCTGGTGACCTTGAGGTCCAAGTGGGGCCTCCGCCTGCCCTTCTTGTCCTTGTTTCCTGAAGTGGCTTTTCCTAGGTGGATTTCAAAAGCATCTGGTAAAATTGTGGTCAGCATTGTGAGAAAAGGATGCTGGGGAACTTTGAGGGGTCTTTTCCATGCCAGCACATTTGGGGTGCACACCTGCTCTAGAAAAGAATATGGACAGTTTCAAGTGCAGTCGGGTTAGACCTGTGCAGACACTTCCCATGGAGAGAATGTGAAGGTCAGAAGGAGGTCTCCAAGATCCTGCTGTGGGTTCTTCCCAGAGGTTATTAAATAGTCTGATTATTGATACAAATATCCAGCTAGCAGGCTGGTAGCACAATGGAGTTTACTAGAAGCTGTATGATAAACAGCTCACTTCTCAGCCCAGGTGTGTGGGGCAGGCTGGGGAGCTGAGCCTCAGAGACTTCTGATTCCAGATGCTCTGGGCTTCCTCTTCCCTTATATCCCATCACTTGGTGTAGGCACTGCCTGGAGGCAGGGGAATGGATGAGATGGACCTCAGAGGCTTGGGATCCTGGCTGGGTTTGGTGATAGAACTGTCCTTGTCCTTGGCGCTATTCCTCTGAGTTGCTATGGCCAAGAGAGAATGTGGGGTCTCTTCCCTGAGTCCTGTTCTGCTTCAAGCACACGGCGTTCAGTTTCCCAGAGAGGCCCAACCTGGGGAAGTGGAGTAACCACGTGGCTGGAGCCCTGGTGGGGAGCCAGGCTCATCCTTTGGCCTTGGGCCAGCCTGCTGCAGCCGGGAGCTGAGCCTGCAGAGGAAGGTCCTCTTTCCTGGCCAGGCGGGGTGTGCACGCCATGTGCTTGTCTTGCACAAGCAGACGCAGCCAGATAGAGAGAAACAGATGGGTTAGGAGTGGGGCCACGTCCAGCTTGGCAGATGCTCCCTGAGATCTAGAAAGGCCAAGCATCGGTAGCCCTGGGGCGAGCACTGGAAATGGGATGCTCTGCTATGGAGTGGGGGTGTGAGACAAGCTATGCCTCAGTCTCCCCATTGGAGCAGTGAGGTGCTGAACACCAAGAGCTCCTGGGGATTATCTATTGTTGTTGTTGTTAAGTGCTGTCGAATTGATTTTGACCCATAGCGACCCTGTATAGGGTTTCCAAGAAGCAGTTGGTGAGCTTGAACCACCGACCTTGTTGTTCAAATGACTTTGCATTCTGACGCATTAGCCCACAGTGCGACACCAGGACTCTGTGGACGATCAAAAATGTGTTCCTGCACTTTTAACATTCCTGTGTTTCTCCAACCATTGTGTTCTTAATTGCAAACCCTGTATTCTCTAGAGGTCATTTTCTTCACGCCTCCTTAGGAAGGGAGACTGAAGCCCGAGTCTGGGTTGGGTACTTGAGGTCCCTCAGCATGTTCAAAGCAGGCCCGTCCTCAGCATCAGTAACTTCATTTTGTGTCTTCTCCCAGAATTCTGAAGAGCCCTTTGAGGGACCACAGGCTTACTCTAGTCCATTCTGTTTATTCAAGGCCAGTGACAGTTACGAGAACAGCTCTGTTTTTTAATAACTGTGACTTTGGACAAGTTCCCTAACCTCTCTGGACCTGTTTCCACATCTCTCTAATGGGACCAGTAATGGGTCCCATCTCATGTTGGACTGTTGGGAAGTCAGTCACTCCTGGAGTTTTCTGTCACTGTCATTGTGAACATCCCTACCCTCATCGCCCACTGGCCTGTCCTCAGGCTGTGTTTTGTTCCTTAGAAGGGAATCACTTTGGAATTTTGGCTGTTCAGATGGACTCTCCCTTGCTTCCATTGTAGACATGTGCCCTCACATTATTACTGCCTGTCATGTGCCAGAAAGGGTTTCCTGTCCATGTGTCGTCTCATCTCATCCCCTCCCCATTGTATAGCACCCTCCCCATTGTACAGCAGAGAGAACTGAGGTTCAGAAAGGCCCGTGAGTGGTAGAGTGAGTTTTGTGCTTAGAAGTCCCCTGGGGATGGCTGGTTCCCAGCTGAGTCTGAGAAGAGTCCGTGAATCAGGCAGGAGTGGTGTCTAGATGAGGACCCGTAAGTTTGAGACTTGCCTGGGGGGGTCTGAGTATATTGTGCATTACAGCCAGGATGGGCCGGGCAGTCCAGGCTTGATGGTGCTCCTGTGTTTAGGAGGGAAGTCTTCTTCCCAGGTTTTGTCTATGGGATTGGACTGAGCTGAAAGGGTCTTTGATGATCACACAATCCCAGCTTGAGCAGGGCAGAGGGTCAAGTGAAGCCTGGAGAAGGGTCAGGGGCCCATGGTTGGAGGTGATTGGTCCAGACACTGGGCTGTCTCCGGATTCTATTCAGGACACCTCAATGTAAAGAAAACAAAAACCCTCACTACTGGGCCAATAAATAACATTAAGAGAAATGGAGAAAAGATTGAAGTTGTCGAAGACTTCATTTTATTCAGATCAACCATCAACCATCAATACTCATGGAAGCACCAGACGATGTATTGCATTAGGCAAATCTGCTGCACAAGACCTCTTTAAAGTGTTGAGGAGCAAAAATGTCAACTTGAGGACTAAGGTGTACTTGATCCAAACCATGGTATTTTCAATAACCTCATATGCATGTGAAAGTTGGACAGTGAATAAGGAAGACCATAGATGAATTGATGTATTTGTTAAGGTGTTGGCGGAGAATATTAAAAGTACCATGGACTGCCAAAAGAACAAACCAATCTGTGTTGGAAGAAGTACAGCCAGAATGCTCCTTGGAATCCAGGATGGTCAGACTTCATCTTTCATACTTCACATTGTCTGGAGGGACCTAGTCCCTGAAGAAGGATATTATATTTGGTAAAGTGGAGGGTCAGAGAAGGAGAAGGAAGACCCCCAATAAGATGGATTGGCACAGTGGTGGCAGCAATGGGCTCAGGCTTAGCAACGATTGTGAGGTTGGTGTGGGACCAAGCAGTGTTTCATTCTGTTGTGCATAGGGTCACTAAGAGTCAGTGTCGACTTGATGGTACCTAATAAAGCAAGAACATATGCATGTAAAAATTGGACAATGAATAAGGAAGACCATATAGGAATTGATGCATTTGAGTTATGGTTTTGGAGAAGAATATTAAAAGTACAGAACAACAAACAAATCTGTGTTGGAAGAAGTACAGCTAAAATGCTTCTTAGAAGTTAAGATGGCCAGACTTTATCTCTGACATTTTGGACATATTATCAGGAGGCACCAGTTCCTGGAGAAGGACATAATGCTTGGTAAAGTGGAGGGTTAACAAAAAAAGAGAAAGACCTCCAATGAGATGGATTGGCACAGTGGCAGCAATAATGGGCTCCAGTGTAGTAATGATTGTGAGATTGGTTCAGGACTAGGCAGTGATTTACTCTGTTGTACTTAAAGTCACTATGAATTGGTACTCTTGAGATGGCACCTAACAACAACAAGAAGACGTGACCTGGAGATAGGCCTGTGTCTTCTTACCCTAAGACCCACTTGTTCTTGTTGTTGTCAGGTGCCATCGAGTCGGAACCGACTCATAGCGACCCCATGCACAGCAGAACGGAAACAATGTCCGATCCTGGGCCAACCTCTGCCCCCTCTTAAATCAATTGGGTTCACCTCTGAGCAGCTTCTCAGTCTATGTGCAGCTTATAGAAGTAGCACAATGTTCAGAGTGAGTCTGGGGCCAGGTCTGCCACACATGCTCTGTGCCCTTGGCTACCTGACTTTTTCTCTGAGACTCACTTATACTATTTGTTAAATTAGACCCATCACCTTCCTCTCAAGGGAGTCTATCAGGATTAAGTGAGGTTTTGCATGCAAAAACCTTGGTCCCAGCTTCATCATTCTGTCTTCATTTCCTCCTTTGGTATCTGAACAGATGCCACATCCTTCTGCAGGTGAATGTCAATTGCACAGCCCCCTTCTGATCCAAGAAGGCTTCCTGATGGAGGAGGACTTTAAAGGGAGAAGGATTGCTGGGCAGGGAAAACCAATAGTCTGGGCACACACTCATCGCAAGATCTCTGCTCAGCCAGGAGCCCTGGTGGCTCAGTGGTTAAGCACTTGGTTGCTAACTGAAAGGTTGACGTTTGAGCCCATCATCCATTCCACAGGAGAAAGAAGTGGCAGTCTTCTTCTGTAAAGATTTATAGCTTTGGAAACCTTATGGGGCAGTTCTCCTCTGGCCTGTAGGGTTTCTATGAGTTGGAATCGACCTGAGGCCAGTGGGTTTGCTCAGCTCTTAGCAACTTTGTAATTGGATTGGGTTTTATTTTCAGGTTTAGTCTTTCGATTTAATTCACAAAAATACAATTATCCTCTAAGAAGAATCTCCCCTCCCCAATTTAATTTCTTTTGTTGTTGTTGAGAATGTACATAGCAAAAATAAACACTAATTCAGCAGAATGTACATAGCAAAAACATAAAAAATTAAACAGAATGTACACAGCAAAAACATACAAACCACAACACTTTCTACATGTACAGTACAGTCACATTGGTGATGATCTTTGAGCTGTACACTCATTCTTACCTCCCTGTTCTGAGTTGTTCTTGTCCCATTAACATCAACTCTCTACCCCCTAAATTCCTACCTAGTCTTTCAAGATGCTGTTGTCAGGTCGATCCCATAGATAGTTCTTAAAAAACCATAATGCTCAAGGCAGAACTTTTTCACTAGTGAAGCTAAATTCTTGTTCAATTTTAAAAAGACTTCAGGGGCTCCATGGAGAATCTTTATTGTTTGAAAAGCGCAGGCACTCACTTGGTCTGAATAATGTGCTTTGTTTTTTAATTAAATTTCCCTAGAAAAACAATAATTTTGAGTTACAGGATGGCGGAAAGAAAATGGGGTTCCCCCAAACTCCAAGCGTGTAGACTTTCTTTTCCTTTTGAAGTGGGAATGATGTTGTTTCAGAATCCCCTTCCATGGCCTGAAGGCATCCCCACACTGATGTTTTTCCAGCTGCCTGTCTCCCCAGAGAGTGAGCAATCTCCAGAATGGGGTCAGGGCAGGGCTGAGAGGGCCAGACCTGCCTAGGCCAGCGGGTGGCTCAGCCTCCTCTGAGCTACTGAAACTCAACTGTTGAGTTGGTGATGGTTTTCACTAGTGGTGTGACCTTGTGTGACCATATCACTTACCCTTCCAGAGCCTCACTTTTTTGATCTGTAAAATAGGGATCAGTATTCAGTAGAGTGGCTTTTGAGGAGCACCTCACAAATAGCAGAACTTGCTAGAAAGTCTAAACTGGAAAATGCCTCAGAGACCTTCCACACTTGTCTATTAGGAAAACTGAGGCCAACATGATTTCATAAAAGCTCTCAGCAAGTCAGGGCCAAACCTGGCTCCCTGACTCCCCATTTGTGTTCTTCCCATTCATAATATTGGCCAGGTGGTCCCAGATGGGTGGATTCGCATTGTCTCCATGCTGGGGAACCTGGTACCATTTTCTTATTGGAAACTCTGAGCAGCTCTTTGTTTGGGGGTGTTTGTTGGGGGAGCGGTTAGTGATCTTACTTGGAGGCCACACATGGTAACTTCAGGATCCCACCGGCTGTCCAGAACCAAGGGACACTGTGTGGACACTGTCCTCTGTCCCTACTGGGGGTCTGAATCAAAGCTGGCCTACAGGTAAAAACACTCACCTGCAGGTGTTTGTTCTCTCACCACTGCAGGGGTTTCCTGGAGACTTTGGAGAACGAGGCCCTCCTGGACTGGATGGAAACCCTGTAAGTAATTCAAGTCTTTGGGAACAGAAAAGAGATTCAGAGTAAATACAGAGAGGGCTTTAGGAGTCGAAGCTTTGGGGTCAGACAGATCTGAATCAGATCCCAGCCCAGTCATGTATTATCTGGGTATCCTTAGGCAAATTACGAGATCTCTGAACCATAGGCTCCTATCTACTGATTCCCGTGTTGTTGTTGCTGTTAAGTTGCGCTGAGTTGGTTCCGACTCATAGAGACTCTGTATAGGGCTTCCGAGGAGTGACTGGTGAGTTTGAACCAGTGGCCTTGCCCCCTCGAAGATCCCCAGGCTCTACCCCACGGACTTGGGAAGGTTCATGAGTCACTCTCCACTGGTTTGACCCATGATGCTGCCATCTTAAAAAGCTTCAGAGATGTTTATGAGATCTGCAGATGGTTTGCAGGCCCTGCTTGGAGAGAAGAGCCTAGTTCTAAAGGAGTCCACACCACAATCATGTTTATAGAGTTTGTAAATAATTGGAGGCCCAGGCACTGTTCCATAGAGGAGCCAGGTCAGCCTGCCCTGGGGACTGAGTTCACAATTCCTTCTATCCCAACCTCCAGACTTGAGTGGGAGAGGAAACTTGTTCTTAGTCTCTGGAGTGAAGACCATGCCTAGGGGACCTTAGGCTACCTGCCATACTTCCCCAACTCCCTCAGACCTGGGAGACTAGGCTCTTTGGACTTCCTGTCTGAGTCACTCTACAAAGGTAGCTGCTGGTTCTCCAGGTCCACCATCAGCCCCAGATCATGGACTAATTCAGTTCTACAAATGCTTCCCTGCCTAATCTGGCCGGGACCAGATGGGCCTGAGTTTGAGTTCTGCTGCACCACACAGCAGACCAGTAGGGAGCTCCTGGGGGAGGCAGCATTGGAATTGGGATGACTAAGAGGTGAGGAGGGAGCATTCCAGGTAGAGAGAAGAGCATCGTCAGAGGCGTGGACATGCAAATCAGATTCTGTCCAGTATAATCTATTGGACTAGCCATTATCATATCTGATGTCATTCTCAAAGTTCACAGCCTAGAAGAGTGGAAAATGACTGGACACCTGACATCTGGTCCCACCTCTGCCATAAAATTGATGAGTGGTCTTGTGCAAGTCACTTTCTTCTCTGAGCATGTTGTATGCTGTCTAGTCAATCCTGACTCTTGGTAACCCCATAAGACAGAGTTGTCATTGTTGTTGTTAAGTACTCTCGAGTTGGTTCTGATCCGTGGCGACCCTGTATAGGGTTTCCAAGAAGCAGCTGGTGAGCTTGAATTGCCAGCCTTGTGGTTCAAAAGACTTTGTAGTCCAGTGCATTAACCCACAGCACCGCACCGGGACTCCATAAGACAGAGTAGAACAGTCTACAGTCCAGTGTTGTTTCTTAATCTTAGTGTGTCTTGGGGTGGCGCTGTAAGATAAACACTGGAGGACTGCTAAATTAAAAGTCATTGGTTCAAACCCACCGGCTGCTTCTCAGAAACCCTAGGCAGTGGGTCACTATGAGTTAGAACCAACTCAGTGGAGGGGACTTAATAACAATGTTTACGGGAGCAGGTCATCAGATTTTTTCTTCTGTGGAGCAGCCAGTGGGTTCGAACCGCTGACCAGTCAGCAGTTAAGTGCATAGCCATCATGTCACCAGGACTTCCTCATTTGAAAGCCGAGGCTCTTTTTCATCAATCTCTTAGGGGCAGCTGGAAGAAGACAAATCTGGGAGGAGGTTGGCAGTTCCCACTAATAATAATGATTTCTAACCCCCCTATTTGATTCACACCACTACATTTTGACCTTGACCCAAACTCCTCCTTCTCTCTTTTTCTTTATCCTTATGAGCAATGGCATTGGTGGACTCAAGCGTGGCAACAGTAGTGAGGTTGGGCCAGGATCGGGCAGTGTTTTGTTCTGCTGTGCATAAGGTCACTGTGAGTCGGTACTGACTCGATGGCACCTAACAACAACAAAATGAGCAATGGAGGGCCCATTTATTGGGAAAAGGAAACTGAGGTTCAGAAGGCTAAATAAACTTGCTCATCACTGCAAGTGCCTTGCTGGCAGAGTTGGACCTGGAACCCTGTCTTCTGACTCTTTTTAGCATCATGGAGGCCCTGGAAGGAGATACCTGAGGTCCTGGGATGTGGGTGGTGGCAGTGCAGATTCCCAAGTCCCACCCCAGCACCTCCTGACTGAGGAGGGAGGAAGGAGGCTGTCCTGGTGGCTGTTACCCTCACCATATGCAGTCTGCTTGCACATGACCCTGAGCAAAGTGTCTCAGTTTTCTCATCTCCAAAGTGAGGGTGAAATAAGGTCATCCAGGTCGAGCTTTCTGCTCGGTGCCTGGCATCAACACCATCATTGTCGGGATTGGGAGTCTGTCCATTCTTTCAGACTTAAAATAGGAAGAAGGTATCAGATGTGGAGCTCCTGTCTTCTTTTGCAGATGTGTAAAGTTGATGGCGAAGGGGGAAAAGGTCTTGTCCAAACCCACGGTGCCCTGCATAGAGCTAGCTAACCACTCTTAGTAGCTGTCCCCTGCTTTCCAGGAAATGGGGGAGTGGTCATGATTCCAGGATGGCTGAGTGAGAGGAGATGGCTCCCAGAGAGGCCCATGAATTGTAGGCATTGAGGTCCAATCAGACCCTTAAGGCTGAAGGCCAGGCTCCAGAGGGACACCTGGAGGCTGTGGTAAAGGATGAGGTCCAGTCAGCATTCAAATATCCCCATGACTGCCCACGTGGAGGCTGGTTGAAAGGAGGGCCCTGGAGGGAGATCGGGCAAGGTTGGACCTCAGCCGAGGCAGTAACCACCTTTCTTTCTGTTTGCAGGGAGAATTGGGCCTGCCGGGGCCCCCAGGAGTCCCTGGCCTCCTTGTAAGTACACAGACATACGGATCACGAGTCTGGGGAGGAACCTGAACATCATGAGAAAGCAACGGGTCCTATAGGGAGGCCTAGGAGAGGCGTAGGGAGCTGGACAGACTGGCCTGAACAGGGGGCCGATGGAGAAAAGCCTGCTGTGTGGCCTCAGTTGGGCTTCTTGCCTTCTCAGAGCCCATGTTCTCATTAGTTATAATGAAAATGGGAACGTGGAGTATGAGGCTGCAAATGTACTTTCCCACCTACTATTTGGGCCATTGCTCTGCAAGGAGGTGTGGATGGGTGACATCATCTCTATTCCACAGGTGAGGGGCTTCAGATCCAGAGGGAGGAAGTGACCAGCAGAGCTACTGAGGCTCTGGGCCATATTGGGCAATCTTAATCTTCTCCACCCCTTTCTTCAGAGCACTGACTTTAAAGCCAGACTTTCTGCCTTCAAGTCCCAACTCTGCTGTGTGGCCTAAGGCACATCACTTATTCTCTCCGAGTCTCAGTTTTCTCATCTGTAAAATGGGGACAGTAGTTGAAGATTCAGCAGGCATCACATGTACAGTCCTTGGCATAGAGTCTAGCACTTAGTAAGTGCTCAATTAGTGTGAAGTATTTTTACATTAATTATTGCTATTCCTTCCTGAAATGCCCAGGACTAAGCAAAGCCTGTATAAAGAGGAGGCAGGAGGTGATCTGACCCCATGTAGGTGGGGGCTAGGACTTAGGATGTGGTTATTTTAGCTAAAACCAGGACTGAACCTTGTACCTCTGTGCCACTGAGACGACAGCGTCTGAGAAATGAGCAGAAACTTCCCCTGGAGTATGATGCTCCTCTGCTCTGGCCTCTAGCTTCTTCTTCATGACATTTGAGTCGGGGACTGTGGAGAGACAACTCTTAGCTTGACAATAGGCCACCAGCTTTGGCCATAAGATAAACTTTGCTGAGAAATAATAGCTCCTGAGGGAGGCTATAGAAACCCCCAGAGAGTTGTGAGGCTCTGTTGCTCAGAACATGAAAATCTGGAAGAAAACCCAGAGTCCTCAATGGTAATTTGCTCCTGCTTTGGTGTGGGCAGAGCCTGAGTGGTGGAGGAGAGGCAGATCAACCTGTGCTCATATCCTGGCTCTGTGACCTTCAGTTAGTGGCTTCACTTCCCTGAGCTCTGGGGACACCCACTGTGATGTGGAATTGCTGTACTCACTCTTGTTAGGACCATACATGCAAAATCCAGTTCAGACCAGTGAATAATGGACAGTCTCTGGAATCAGACCCCCTGTGCCTCCACTTCATCTGTCAAATGGGGATGATATTATTACCAAGCTTGGAGGGTTGTGAGGATTTAGAAGAGTTGATACATGTAAGTATATAGTAAGCGCTCAAGAAGTATTAGTTGTCATGACAGTGTTGCTTTTGTTATATCCACACACAAACCCACATGGGCTGTTTTATGCCTGGTAGTAACTGTCTGGATTGCTGAATTTAGAAAGATTTTAAAGTCGGTTTGGAACTTAGTGGGAGGGAGTGCCACAGTTATTAGTGATGTCTGCGTTGGTTTAGGATGGACAAGCGCCAACACATGAGTCAAACATTTGACATCCCTAATGTCCACTCACTAGGGCTTTGCTGAGCACCTTCTTTGGCAAAAGGCCCTGACCTAGGTGCTTTGGGAAAATAAATGCAGGTAGTCTCAGACTTACAACATATTCAGGTTACAGCAAAACCACACTTCTAGTTGTTAAGTGCCACTGAGTCAGTTTCAACTCATAGCGACCCTATATAGTGGCTGGTGGGTTTGTGACCATGTGGTTAACAGTTCAGTGCTAACCACACCAGGGCTCCACACCACACTTAAAAACATCCATTTGGGGTGTTTTTGTACATCTTATGTTAGTGATATTTACTGCATGCAATATTGTAGCATGTAATTTTCTGATGTTATCATTCTCATGCCAACCTCCAAAGAAAAATAAAGATAGGATTTATAAAAATACTGATAATAAAAGGCAATCATAATGAAAACCTAAAGAAAATAATACTGTGAGGTATTTGACTTTCGTTAGGTATTCTATGGAGTCATTGGAACAGAACCCCATTGTAAGTTGGGAACTACCTATATCTGAGATTTTGAGAATCTGAGTTTATAGGGACCTCAGAAGGCTTCTAGTTCGATCCTCTCTAAGCCCACCAGGAATCCCTCTGGAGCATCTTGAGCATGTGATCTTTTTTTTTTTTTAATGTTTTATTGTGAATTATGTGATAGTTTACACGGGAGAACATTAACTTTACATTCGTCCTATCGTATATTGTTTCATTGCCATGGTTACATTCCCCTCCATGTATCATCAACCAGCCAAAGGGTATACCCTGCAAGCCTACCCCCTCAGTTGTCAGCACACAGCCCCTCTCCCTCTCTGGGTCTAAAGTCCCTAACTGCTCCATTTCTCCACGTCATCGTCTCTGCCTCTGTCTCTGGTGTCACTGCTTCTGTAGGTAGGGTCCCACGCTCCACTCTTCTCCCTTGATGGTCCCAGGGACCTCCGCTCCTAGACTGCAAAGTTAATCACTCCCCTCCTTTTGCTACAAAACGTCTACCTTTACATTTCCAACCCTCACAATCAGTCCTGATAACAATTATTCACTATTGTATCGCATGTGATCTTTAAACTTCTCCTTGAACACTCTTTCCTCAGTTTTAGCAGAGCACTCATTGCTCCATGTCTGTATATATAGTCTCGCTGTCCCCAGGAAACACCATCAGAGGTGTGAAGATGTTCGTTGTCTGTTCTTACCAAAGCTCCCTTTTTCAAGTGAAACAATCCCTGTCCCCAAAGCTTTTCTGAAAAGTATTTATATATTCTGTCTATCATCTTTGGTACGTCTTCTGCTTGTCACTGCCCTGACATCCACTGGGCTGGATGTTAGAAGGGCAGGAGTACTGGGTGGCTGAATCAACCAGATTCTGGAGACTCAAACATCCCAGCTTTTGGTCCTCCTGATTCTTTACAAAGCTCTCATATAGTCTTATATAGTGCCTTTGCACTATATAGCCTTACGTAGTCTTTTTGCTCTCCACAGTTAAGTTTGCTAGCTAGAATTCAAGATGCTCAGTTCTAAGTTTGATGCAACATTTAGAACATGTTTATACTAAAATGCCATTCATTGTTTATTTGACATTCAAATTTATCCCAGCATCCTGTAATTTATATGCTGAATCTGGCCACTCCATTCACAGTGTCTTAAGCGAATCCCAGCTGGTAGATAGGAAAACTGAAGCCCTTGATCAAGATCACACACGAGGCAGGAAAAGATGGAGGTGTAATCACAGGCAATGTCCCCCAACTCCTAATCCAGGGTGCTCCTCTCCCTGCCCCACGTCTGAGGGCTTGAGCTTGGGAAGAGCCCAGGTTCCTTCCTGCATTTCTCCGACCCTGAGTCTGTGTGTGAAGTCCTTTTCCAAAGAGTTTGCCCAGCCAGTGGCTCTACTGTGCTATTTTCTTTCTCTGGCCCTTTCCCACCTCTCTGTCCTCTTGGTTTTCAAATTCCCTTTGCTGTTGAGCTGAAGTTCCCTTTTTCCTCACTCCTGGGAGTCACAAGACTGGACATGAGCCTGCAACGTCATTACTGCTCCCAAGTGAGTGCCCCTACCCTCCCACCCCGAAGTTTGGGGAACAGCAGCTTTTATGTCTGGACAAAGAATTGGCCTCCCTCAAGAGCTGGAGAAGACAGGAATGTTCTAAGCAGAAGTTAGAGAGAGGGGATGAGGGACTGTGAGTCACCTATGAGGGTTTTCTGGAGGATGTGGGTTTTTAGCTGAGCAAATAGGAATTCCATGTATTGATAATCATTTTCATGGGAGTTCAAATTTATTCTGGGTCTTCTTTGT
Organism: Chrysochloris asiatica; assembly: GCF_000296735.1. NCBI lineage: Eukaryota > Metazoa > Chordata > Mammalia > Afrosoricida > Chrysochloridae > Chrysochloris > Chrysochloris asiatica. The sequence goes on along the minus strand of NW_006408599.1, from coordinate 12,140,571 downwards.
AGTCAACTGAATTGATGTGCATGCGGACGGAAGCTAGACAGTCCCAGTCCTCGCAGTCCTTACAGCTGGGAGGAAGGGCATGAGAGGACAAATTAACATTTATGGAGTGCCTGTCTGCTCTCTGTGTGCTTCTCATGCATGAGGCTGCAGAAACCCCGTGATCCTCGAGGTGGGGGCAGTGCCCTGGAGCTATGGACTTGAAGTTGTGGGGTGAGTCTCTGTGCCCACCACAACCCCCAATAAGCTGCCAGTGGCCCCTCTGCAGCCTTCAAGGTGAGACTGCCTCAAAGAAGTCCCCTCTGAGTAACTTGAACCCTTTCTTTGGCTGGTCCTCAAGAAAACTGTGCCTGATTCCAGAGGCTGCTCGACAAAGAAGATTCCTGTCTTATTGATGTTGAGTGACACACAAGGAATTTGGGTTTCTCTGTTTAATGAGATGCAAAATCATGTGACCTGGCCAAAACCCAGCATGTGTGTATAGTGAGCTAGTGGACCTTATTATTCAACTAAGTGATCATCTGAGTTTTAACCCTGTAGCGGACTTTACAAGACCCTTGTGTGACAGGCCCAGTGGTAAGTGTTTAGTTGTTTCAACAATGCTCTGAGGGTAGAGTGGTGTCACCTACAGATAAGGAAACTGAGGCTCAGAGAAGTTAAAGCATCTGGCCAGATGTGGCACCATAGGATAAGCACTGGACTGCTAACCACAAGGTTGATGGTTCAAATCCACCAGCCACTCCTTGGAAACCCTCTATAAGGTCTCTATGAGTCAGAACTGACTCGATGGCACTTAACAGCAACTAACTGCAAGATTGGTGGTTCAAGCCCACCAGCTGCTCCTTGGAAACCCTCTATAGGGTCTCTATGAGTCAGAACTGACTTGATGGCACTTAACCACGAAGTCACAAAGCCAGTAAACTAGACTCAGGACCCACCTCCACAGCTTGCATTCCTCCCCACTGTGTCCCATCACTTGCTCTGCAAGACTGCTGTGCTCTAGATGTTGTGTGTGTGAGACTGAGGGAAAGAGGTGGGCTAGCCACACTCCCACACCCCTGTTCCTGAGCTGTTGACTTGCTATTGGAGTTTCTGGAAAGAGGCTTTGATGCTTAAAAACTGAGCCTAGAAAACATGGCAGCAAGACTTCTGCCTAGAGGCGTGTCTGGGCGTGTAGGTTTCTTTTATACCTGTTGATTAAGCTGCTTTTATTGGGTACATCCTCCACGCCAGGGCTTTGCTAATTACTGGGGACACAGTCATCTGACACCTGTCCATGGTCTGGTGGGACAGGCCGTGAGCACATCGTGTGGACAGACAAGGACTCTGAGCTCTGACAGCAGGAACATGGGTATGTGGGGTCAGGAAAGTGATGCTGGAGCTGTTGACAGAAGGACAAATGGACATTAACAATATATGAGTGGAGGGCAGAGCATGCTGGGGTTAGGAATCAGCTTGAGAATGGCCCAGGGGTGCTTCCATTGGTGGTCGTGTACGTCACAGCTAAACGGGAACAGTAGGCAGGAGGGTTAAGACACATGAGCACAGGGGACCGGTGAGCACATCCATTGGGAAGGATGGGCACACCGCATCTTTCAGGGTACCTGGAAAACCCTGGCCTGGTTACCTGTTGGCAGATGCCAACTCACCTATTTCTGAATTCAAGTCTGTCCCCATGAGTGATAGTGACAAAAAAAAGGGAACTTTGGGTCCTTTGATCAGCGTAAATAGTCAATCCAGAGCTTGTGAGACAGACAGACAAACAGACTAACGCCGGTTTGGGTCCTGCCTCTGCCCTCTTGCTTTGCTTGATCTTGGACAGGTTATTTTACCTCCCTAAGCCTCAGTTTGCTCATCTGCAAAATGGAGTAGGGGTGTCTGAGAAGTTGGTCAGTGTCCCCCAGCTAGCACCATCCCATGGCATGGTGTAAACTCTCAAAGTTTAGCCCTTTTTAATGAAGATTGGACGTAGAAAGCCTCCAAGCGTCTAGCGTGGCATGCATAGTGGCTCTCTAAACAGTACAGCTGTGGCTGATTTTGTTCTTGGTGTTGGTGCGAGGCATCAGGGAGAGTGGCATTGGGGAGCACAGGAAACATGGGCCCAGACATTGTTTATTCTTTCTTGTGAGGACAGAACTTGCTGTCTGTCACTTAGCCAAGCTGCTCACAAGAGCTGTCTAACAGAGAGCTGACAGGTCATTTCTGAGATGGGCTGGCAGAAGATAGCTCTAAGGTTTTTATGTTCCTCTCCCAATTGCTTTTGTGTCTAGAGGTCTTGGGGGAGGGGAGACCTTCCCTGGGCTTCCTGCGTGGGTCTGCCACAAGCAGGGGCTCTTTTTCACAGCTCTACCCACCTGGGGTTGGGTGCTCATTCCAGGTCCCTACCCCCCACCACACACAGACCTGCAGAGGCAACCAAGTGGGCATAGGAGTGGGGGGAGCACAGTCCCCTGTGCCATCCCTCCTCCCATGACAGGAGTTAGTCCAGCTTATACTGAGTTCTGTCCCCAGCTTCCGGCTTGGATTGGGAAGAAGGAGCCTGTGTTCCTGGGGCTGCTGGCTGGCCCTTTGTTGCCTCTGTCCAGGACCCCCTTGGGGCAGACTGTTTCAGAAGAACCTCCTCTGTTTGTTTGTATGCACTGGGGACTCTGGGTGGGCCCCCCTCTCCCTTCATCCAGGAAAAGAGAGACGGACAATTTAAATGCAAGCGCTGAAGGACTTTTTCTTTGGACTGCAGACCCTCCCTGCCAGGAATCCTGCCTCTGCCCCTTTTCCCTTCCTTCTCTCCAAACATGACTTCAGTATTGCCAGGAGCTCTGGGGACAGCCTTCCTGGTTTGAATCCCAGCTCTGCAACTGCTCCAACCCTTTCCTCTTGGAGCCTCCATTTCCACGTGTATATAAAATCGGGGTAGTAATAGAACTGATCTTTAAGAGTTGTTGTAAGAATAACTGAGTGGAGGCGTGTGACGTGTCCAGCAACCCGTGGTCCTAATTATTGCCTGTGAAACTGACACTTCACTTTCTCTATGAGAAAACAACGCAGTGGGAACTGAAAACAGGATTTCTTAGAAACTCAGCTAGGTTTCCTTAAACACTGTCAGAACCAAGACCCCACAGAGGGGACATATTTTGCCTGAGTTCACATAGGCAGTCCATCACAGGGACAAGGCCAGTGTGTGTGTGTGTGTGTGTGTGTGTGTGTGTGTGTGTGATGGCAGGAAGCCAGGGGTGGGAGTAGGGGGAGGGGTGCTGTTGTTAAGAACCCTCTAGTAAGTGTTTGATTCTTACGGACCGCATGTGATGCTAGAACTGCTACAGAGGGTTTTCTTGCCTGTAGTGTTTACAGGAGCAGATACCAAGTCTTTTTGGAGCTACCTCTTGGGTAGCAGTCAAGTGCTTAGTCATTTGTGCCACTGGAACTCCCTGAGGATGGGGTGGTGGGAATCAGCACCTTCCCTGACTCTGCCCCTTCCAAGGCACTGCCCCTTCTGTAGGACCGTGTAGGAATACCATTTTTCATTCTCAGTCTGACCTCCTTCTGTGATGTCTCCAGGCAGCTCAGACAGGAACTTGAGTCTACCCTGGCCACCTGGGGCAGCCTTTGTTGCTCTCATGCCTCTCTCTGAGGATTGTGCTCTGACCTCTGAGCCTTTTCCAGGGAGCTCCCTGTAGCCTGATTCAGAAAAGTAGGAAACTGAGGCCCAGAGAGGTCAGTACGTTGATTGAGGTCACACAGCCACTAGGCACTTGGATCACCCAGTGGATGGAAAAGGGAGAGAAGAGAATACCTTCAAAGTCTCCTTTTTTCTGGCTGTGAGCTCCAGCCTAGGATCTCGTTCGAGGTTACTAGTGTTAGAGATGGGCAGGAAATGAGCAGATTTGAGGGAAACATGGCAGGCAGGTTTGAAGAAAGTCTAGCCACTCATCCTGGGCCTATGGACCGTTTGGGCTGGGTAATCCTTTGTTGAAAGGAGAGGGCCTAGTATCACCCCCTAAGTTTTGACAACCAAAAATGCCTCCAGACACTGCCAAGTGCTTTATCCACATTAGTTAGTTAAAGGAGCCTCAGCAGTACAATGGATAAGTATTTGGCTGCTGCCCAATGGGTTGGCAATTCAAACCCACCAGCTGTTCCCTAGGAGAAAGATGTGACAGTCAGCTTCTGTAAATACTACAGCCCTGGAAACCCTATGGAGCAGTTCTAATCTGTCCTCTAGGGACACCATGTGTCTGAACTGACTCGATGTCAATGGTTTATACACATTAAATCCATTATGTCTTGAAACAATGCTAGCAGGTTCATGGCAACATCTATTGCTATTTATTAGATAAGGAAGCAGAGGCACAGAGAGATTGGTGGTGGTGGTGTGGTTATGTGCCTTGGAGTTGGTTCTGACTCATAGCGACCCTGTATAGGGTTTCCGTGGCTGTAAATCTTTACAGGAGCAGAAAGCCTCATGTTTCTCCCATGGAACAGCTGGTAGTTTCAAACTGCTGACCTTGAGGTTCGCAGCCTGATTCGTAACCACTACGCTACCAGAGCTTGCATGGAGAGATTAAGCTCCCCAAAACCGCTTGGGAGTGGTACAGAGGAGGGGGGCCGGGGGGCCTGATTCACTCTTTCAGGAGCTCTGGTTGAGGAGCTCGGGCGAAGGGACTTGGCTTCACAGGACCTAGAATTCCACTTCTTGCCTTTGAAGACGTGGGATCTCCCAGCTATGGTCCAGGTCTACCAACTGGTCTCAGCATCTTTGGAGGTTTCTGGGATTGGTTGTCCCTTTCCTCACTGCCCTCCAAAAAGATGGCTGAGTTTCTAGGGAGCAGCAAGTACCTCCCCTTACTTAGCTGGAGTATCCTTTGTCTCCATTTTATAGATGGAGAGACTGAGGTCCAAAGAATTCAACTGAAATGCTGTGAATCCCTGAGTTAGCAAAGAACTCTAATCTAATAGGGGCTAGATAGAAGCGTTCTGTGTGTGGTATTGGTGAGGGCCTTGGTGCAGAGGCAGTAATCAGGAAATCAACTTGGAGAAAATGTGTGTGAAATTTATTCTAGCACTTTAGTAGAGGGAAACCGAATGAGGAACAGTCCTACTTCCAATATAACTCAAGTGGGGTTGTGCCCTGGAAAGCCCAGCCCCAGGGATCTCAAGGGTCATCTCAGAACATCTCTCACAGCATCCCCCCTCTTTTGTCTCTCCCTAGGGCGACATGGGATTGTTGGGTCCAATTGGTTACCCAGGACCCAAGGGCATGAAGGTAAATGAAAGCCATCCTCTAATTGGGGCAGGTACCCACTGACCTGTTTCGTTCCAGATAAAAGGCTGTTGTACCTTAGTCTGTGTGAGTGGCGGCATGGAGGATGGGGTGGAGGCTGGTTGGGTCAGGAGACAGCCAGTCACCATCTGTCTATTATCTTTACTGGACACCAGTCCTTGGGCTGAACATGAGTCTAATCTAGGCTTCAGGGTCCTGAAAGTGGGGGACATGACCAGGAGACTTAGACAGCTGTGATGGAGACTGAGTGAGCTCAGCACATTGCTGAGTCCAACAGGGTGCAGAAGAAGAGGCTCCAACTGCTAGGTCCACATTCTGGTAATGACACAGTGTGGCCAGTATGCATATGACGCGGCTCAGCAAGTCCATCTCTCCCTATCAGCATCCTCTTCTGGATTTTTCCAGAGAGCTATGGTTTCCTAGTCAACATCCCCTGCAACCCACTCCACTATGAGATAGGGGTCATAGCCCCCTTTTAGAGAGAAGGTTTACCCAGGTTTCTGACCTGTGGCTTAGCGTCTTCCTCACAACTGGACTCTGTCTTGCAGGGGCTGATGGGAAACATGGGGGAACCCGGACTGAAAGGTGATAAGGTGATCTGAATACTCCCTTATTGCACTGTGTTTATCTGCATGTGAGCCCCCTCTCTGCTTCAACACTGCTGCAACTGCTGTTTTCTATCCAGACGACCCACTCCCCTGCCCTCCTGTCCACCCTTCCCTCCCCTCTCCCCTGTGTTACCCTTAAATGTGCTCTCCCTGGCCCCTTCTTTGTCACACTGTGTGGACACCCACACAGTGGCTCAGGGAGCATGCAGACCCCAGCACATAAAGCATGGAGGGTAAAACAAGGCACATCTGTGAATCCAGCCCTGGGCAGCACCAGGACCTTGAGGCCAAAGCCAGGGAACCGCAGAAGTTGAGATGCTGGGACGCCTGGGGCAGGCAGTGAGGTGGGATCCTATACCCAGGAGAGGTACAGAAGGAAACAAAACTCACGTAAATAATCCTGCTCTGGAATTTGGAACCAACTGCTATAAGCACGTGGCCTGAAAATTCAGCAAGAGATCCAGAACAGGACTCTGAGCCTGGTCCCCTCCCAGCTACTAGTAAGGGGTGGGCATACTCGTCACATACCCCTGCACAGTCCTGCTGCTGATTTCTCACTGCCTTCCTCACCCAGACTTCAAACCTGTGGACTCAGAGGTGGGTAGATGGGACCCCAGGGCCCAATGTGGTCCTTTGTGCAGTCCCCTATGGGCCATCTTCTCTCTCTCTCATCTCCTGAGGGAACCCCAAAGTGGTGTTTATGCTCCAGGACTTGAGGTCCATGTATCCACAAGAGGCCTGAGGACCTAGTCGCTGCTTAGCAACCCTACCCCCAGGCACCCTTTCTGCACCTGCCTTCAGGTGACCCCTCCTTCCTAAAGTCTGAGTAACAGTTCCAGACACCAGCTCCAGGCAGCATTCTGAGTACTCTGCTTGGATCAGTGGTAATCCTCCAAACTCCCTTGCCCAAGGCTATGCAATAAGTCAAATGTCAGGATTCCAACCAGCCATCTGGCTCTGGAGTCCTCAACTTCCAAGCAGAACTGATGTCAGAAGGTCATCTCTTCCAACACCTTCCTCTCAGCCAGGGGAAACTGAGATCCAAAGAGGGGAAGAGAGTTGCCAAAGGAAACTAAGGTGATTTATTCTGGGAGCCAAGTGTGGCCTCTTGACTGTCAGGAAATAGGACTGTGGGACTTAAGTTGACACACCTACATTATTTTGTCCACCCCAGGTAGCCAGAGGGCACCATACTAATCTCAGTCCTTTTTCTATTTCTAGCTCCTCTGCCTTTCCCACTCCAGCTCTAGCCCTTTGGTTCTGCCTTGCTTGCTGTGTACCACCCGTGCCCCCCACCCCATGCCCCTCTCCTCTCTAGAGTAAGGGGCTTTCTGTTGGAGGCAGGGGTTTTCCCACAGCTACCTGCTTATCCAGAGGCCTGCGACTTCACCCCTCTGGAAAGGTTGAAGTCATGGACAAAGGAGAAGGAAAGGAAATTGGGGTAGGCAGGAATATAGCCAGAAGTTTTTATAGGCCCCTCTGCAGAGCTGGTCTCCAGTTCCCTGTTGCTTCAGGAACATGGAAATAAATGTGTTACATACAGAGAACTCAGCTGGCTCACAGACTGGTGGGGCTGGGGACATTGGAAGATGTAAAATCTCTGGAAAAGAAAAAAAGAAAGAGGAAGAAATTGTTTTCCTGCCCCTAATTTTTAGAAAAATCAAGTCTTTGGGGGGAAAAGAGTCTCATTTTTGCCCTTTTGAGTGGAAAGGGCAAATAACAAGAGGTGAGGGTGGTGATTTCGGTCCCCTCACCCTCCCCTGGATGATAAAACCAGCCTTCATGTTCTGTGGCTGCTTCTGCCTGGAATCCCAGATTTTCCATGACCCCGCCTGGCCGACGTCCCACTTACAACCACTTGATTCCCTCCACTCCCAGTGTTTGGAGGCACATTCTGGAACCAAACGCCTGCTCCAGGTCCAGCTTGTTCCAAATCAATTGTCCTGATTTCTTAGGTGGCTCTTAAACTTTCCTTGTTTGAAAAAAAATGTTTTAACCCCCCTAACTCCTCCTTTGGGTGCACATACACACATGAAAGGAAGGAAGGGAAAAAATAAATGTTCCTTAGTTCTCCAAACTCTGGAATATTATACAGGATTTTCCAAACTGGAAAAAACAAAGTAAGTTAATTTTGGCTTTTATTCTGCCAAAGATGTTCTTTGCAAAAAAAGACCGAGGCCCCAGGCAGGGTCTTTAAGACTCCATCTTCTTGGGCTTTTCGCCCTCTTCTTCCTCCTGCTGCTAGGGCTGAGGATGGTTCCTGAGTCCTGGGTCAGCAGACTGTCAGTGTGGAAAGCTGCTGAGGGGTGTGAGAAATTCCAACCTAAAGGGAAACATGGACTGATATCTTTCTGTGACAGCTCACTTTTTGGGTGATCTCAGCCGAGCAGAACAGGCTGAAAACAGGGAGGGAGCAGAACAGGCCTCCAATGGTCCAAGTCTATGCAGTAAATATCGTCTTGTAGAAGAAATACCCCGCCGACCCTCAACACTCCATTGCTCCTGGTTTACGTAGTCGTAACAAGCCAGGCTCTGGTTTCTCAGGCTACTGGTACTGTTTGCGGCAAGTTGATTCTGACTCAGGGTAATCCCATGTGTGTCAGACTAGAAGGAACTTCTCCAAAGTGTTTTCAGTGGCTGATTTATTATTATATATTTTTTAGAAGTCGGTTGCCAAGCCTTTCTTCCAAGGTGCCTCTGAGTAGACTTGAACTTCTGGCCTTTCAGTGAGCAGCTTAGCTTCCTCTGCTTTCTCTTGCTAGAGCTGATTGAAAGCAGCTAATGAGAAATAAATGTAAGCTGATGGCAAGCATAGAAATTCCAACAGAAGGAAGAAGCGAGGGCTTACAGCTTGGGGTCAAAAGTGTCAGGAAGCACATATGAACTCTCAGCAGTCACGGTGGTGTGGGGCCAGCAGGCAAGGGACAACAGCAATGGAGAACGAAACAGACAAAGGATCAAGAAACAGTTTGTCTCAGTGTCCATTCTCCAGGAAAGGGCAGATGACACAGGGCTGTTCAGCTTCTGATAGTAGTTTTTAGTCGCTCTACCCAGGCAGGTCAGCAGATAGGCTGACCCAGTATCTCCTCACCAGGGCCTGCCCACCCCACAGACTGCCCATTGGCCTACCCTGTACTCTAATAAGGCTGTTGCTGGTCAGATGGACTTTGGGAATGGCCTCAGCAGAGTTGTAGCCTTGCCAGTGGGTTTGGATGCTGGGGAGTATTCCATAGCTCACTGTGGTGTCCACTGTAACCTTCTTTACTGGTGTGTATTTAGGGTGAACAAGGGGTTCCAGGTGTGTCAGGAGACCCCGGATTCCAAGGAGACAAGGTAAGTGCGTTTGATTCTCACCCCTGCCCCCACCCTCCTGTTTTGATCCACTTCCTTCCCAGGGCAGGGCATGAACCAGGTCCCAACTATGAGGTGGTTTCCTTTCTAACAGTCCTGTCTTCCCCATCCTGAATCCACGCTCTGGTCATCTCTTACCTAGACTATGTAATGACCTCCTCATTCACAAAGGGGCTTTAAAAAGTTAATGGAAAGATCCCATTATCTTTCTATTCCATTTTCCTCAATTTTTTGGAAGCCTCTTTGCTCTTTGTATTTCCAGGCCCCAGCCTCTTCCCTCCCAGTTTATCTTCCCCACTAGCTCAGAATTGTAGGGTACGGTTCTGTTCTGTGCTCATGAATTAAGTATGGCTCCCAATTGCTTTCAGAGTAAAGGCCTGGCTCCTTATTCTGACTCTCAGGACCCTTTTACCCTCCTCTTCTGCCCCTCCTCGTTCATAGCCCGGCATTCCAACCCACTCACCTTCCCACTATACCTCCAGGCCTTTACTCCTCTGTACCCTTGCCACTGTGGCCTACAACCCCTTCTGCAGAGGCTTGTCTTTCGGGACCCCTGCTCAGACACCATTTTCTGTGCCTGGCTGGCGAGTGGCCTTTTCCCTGTCCGGGCACTCTCAGGGACCACCTTTCTTCCCTAATGTGTGGAACTTGTGCTCACAGCTCAGTCCCTTCCAGACAAAGACCTTCCCTGGCAGAGCTTGGCTTAGGGTCTTGTGGATGACAGTGTATAGGATCTGCATGTGCACTGTGGAGTAACAGGTCTCACTGCTGACCAGCTGAGGGGATGAACCAGGAGGGCTTAACTTTCCATCCTCCATCTTAGGCCTGCTGAGGTTGGCTCTTTGCATGTGTCCAACACCATGTGTCTACATCTGGTCCTTGCCCAGCCCGTCAATGAGGCCCAGATGTTGGCCAGTTCTGCCTCTTCCCTTTCCCTTTCTCCCACTGGCCCATTGTGACCCAGCCTCAGTGTCTCCTGCTTTGTGATAAGTCACGCAGACCTTGCCTCGGTGCCTCTTGGAGCCCAGGATCCTGGGTTCCAGGATTACCTGGTGAAGCAGGGGCTGCTGGCTTTACCTCTGCACCCCCAGAGCCATCAGAGGGCCAGCCAGGTGTGACCCGATCTGGAGCCTGCACATGGGGAAAATGAGGGGAGAGCGCTTTCTCCACAAAATGGGCCATTCTTCAGGCCCTGGGCTGGCTGGGAAGACAGTAGGTACAACAGCGCCTCACCTGGCCACTGTCTGCCCCTCCCTGACTTCCATCTGTTTTCTGTCTTTCCAGGGAAGCCAGGGTTTGCCAGGATTCCCAGGTGCACGGGGGAAGCCAGGGCCTCCAGTAAGTATCTCCTCTGACCTCCCTGGAAGACAGTCGGGGGGCCCCTTCACACCCAGGACTTCATACCCTTCTACAGCAACCCTGTGGGGGCAAGCTGAGCAGGACAGGAGTAGTGCTTCACCTGCTTTTCCAGATGAGGACCCTGGGGGATTAGCATCATAGCCAACCTTCAGTCATCAGCAGGGTTCTGGTGGGAATGCAGGTTCCTAATGCCTTGGAGGAGTTCTGATGTGGTGCTATATAGGATTAGCACTGGACTGCTAACTGCAAGGTCAATGGTTCAAACCCACCAGCTACTCTAGTTGCTATGAGTCAGAACCGACTTAATGTCATTAACAAAAATAACAGTGCATTTTAAAGGAGTCCGTACAAAACAAACTAAACACCGTGCTATCGTGTCGATTCCGACTTACAGCGTCCCTGTTTAGGGTTTCCAAAGCTGTAAATCTTTACGAAAGCAGAGAACCTCATCTTTCTTCCAAGGAGTGACTTGGTGGTTGGTAGTCCAGTGCTTATCCTACAGCACTACCAGGGCTTGATAAAGGAGTCCATGGATGTTGTGCATCATTAAGCTCAACCACTAACCTAAAGGTTGGGAGTTTGAACTCATCCAGAGACGTTTCAGAAGAAAGACCTGGCAACCTGCTTCCAAAAGGTCCCAAGCCTTGAGACCCCATGGAGCTCAGTTCTACTCATCTACACCTGGGGTCACCATGAGTCAGATCAACTTCACAGCAACCGGTTTTGTTCTTTGGTTCTTAGTGCCTTATAAACATAGTGGCACTATTCATAATAGTAGTGGATGTCATTGGTTTATTGAGTGTTTCCGCATGTATCAGACGCTTTCTACACTTTGAAGGCTACCAGCCATTCCAGGAGTCTTAGGGAATTACAATTACTTTCATTTATTATTTTATTTTATTAATTCATTTATTTTTAAAGCTTTTATTGGGAATTGAGAGTGATCGTTTACAAGGCAGATCATCAGTTTTACATTCAACCAATCATATTTTGTTTCTTTGCAATAATTACAATCCCTTCCATGCACTATCGGTTAACAGTATTTACCTCTATTCCCTCTTTTTTTTTTTGATGTACACAAAACACATAAAATGTATATTCGTTTAAATAACCAAAGGGCACATTTGCAAGCCAGCCTCCTGTCTGCAGGCACGTATCCTTTCTCTTTCCACATGTTTAAAGTCCTCAGCTCCTCTGTCTCTCTGTGCCATAGCCTCTGCTTCCATCTCAACTGTCATCGCTTTTCTGGTTAGTATCCCATACTTGGCTCATACTCTTCCCTCTTGATGGTTCTAGGATAATCTGTTCCTGAAATGCACGATTAACTACTCCCCGCCTTTTTGTTTCACATCTTCTACATTTATAGTTGTGACAATCACAATTAGTCATGATAATAATTACTCACTATTGAATCAAAATCCTATCCCCATCCTACCTCATCCCCTTTCTCCAGACCCATCTGGACAAGAGGAGAGCTGTTCAGTGGGGATTCTACCTTATCCCTCTCGTTCTGAATCTAAACACACTCTTGAAAGCTTGTACGATTGCTCCCATTTTACAGGTAAGGAAACTGAGGGTCCTCAGTTTCAGCCTTGTTGCGTCCTCAAGGTGAGGTGACTTACAGGACCTGTTGTGCGGAAGCAGTGGAGGCAGGGTTTCAACAATAGTTCCTTCCATGTGTCTAGGCAGATTTCATCCACAGCCTCTTGAACCTTTCCAACCATCAAAGTCATGGGAATAACCCAAGGAGTTTCTGGGTCCTCACTGACCTACTTCCTGCCATCTCTTCCCTTCTGCAGGGCAAAGTTGGAGACAAAGGATCTCTTGGGTTTCCTGGGCCCCCTGGACCTGAGGTATGTGATGCCTCATGTCTCTGGCTGCAGCTGGGACATGATGTTGTCCTTGGGAAACTGAGACCCAGAGAATGGGAGGGACTTGCTGGAGGTCACACAGCAAGTGAAAAATGGGAGAGAAACATCCACTCCTCCAAGTTTATCCAGAGACTCTCTTATAAGGTAGTGAAGACAAGAAGTAGCCTCAGAGTTTCCCCCCCAGCTTTGTGTGACCTCTACCACTCTTACAGTTTCTAGAAAAGCTGTCAGGAAATCCTCTGGGCTCCACTGCCTGGACCCTGACCTAAATCTCCCCACCCCTCCGCCCACCAAGTACAGCTCTGCAGTCCCTCCCGGAGTGAGGGAGCTACTGCATTCTCCTTGTCCCCCGCTTTTTCTCCTGAGGATTCTGTTAGAGAACTGAACTGAGCAGGAACAAGGGCTATTGTCTTCAGTATTGTCTCCACCCAGCCCTCCTGTGGGTCCCAGCCAGTCCCAGCCGAAACCCCCATCACTCACTGGCCTCCCAGCTTTGCTTGTCCATGAGGACTCTCCAACTGAACCAAACATCTGGCTCCACTGGGGTTTTCTGGGATCTCCCAACGATCACTCCTGGTATGGCCCGGATGGATTAGGAATGTTTCCTGAAGTTCAGACTCTACTGTGTTGACTTTGGCCCCAACACAGGCCTATCTTTAGACAAATGGAGTTGGCCTCTCTTCCACGGCCATGGCTCTGGTTCCCTCCTGATCCCTATGTGTCTGAGTTTCCCAGCAGTCTGGCCAATGAGGTGCTTCTGGGTGCCAGGAGCCTTGTTGCGTCTTCACTATAACTGTGTGAGAGAAATGCTCCTACCTTTATTTTGCAGGCAAGGAAATGGAGTTACAGAACCCAGCAGTGGCCTCCTCAGAGTATCTCTGCTGGTTGGTAGGGAATAAGGCCTACGTTGGCTCTGCCCTGAGTCCCTGGATAAATCTGGGGTCTGCCTCTCCCATATTTCTGTTCTGTTTTGATTGGCTGACTCAGGATCCAAAAGATGGCTCTTCTCAGTTGGTTCTCTGTCTCCTCCCCCAGAGATCATTCCCAATTGTGCTCCCAGCTGACGTATCTCTTTCACTCATCAATGGGCTAAATGTGTGTGAGCACAAAATTCAATCCCAGTCGCCAAGTTCACACTGGAGATGAGACCACCCTAGGCTAACTGGCTTTCCCGCGACACTGGACTCTAGGTCATTTTGGATTCAGATTCTTATTGAGCGCTTACCAAGGGCCATACACTGAGCCAAGAGGGCTTTCCTCATGAGGTTCCATTTGAGCAGCATGTTACAGATGAGGAAGCTGAGGCCTGTTGGTCACACAGTGAGTCTGTGGCAGAATAAGATTTCAAGCCTCTCATCTTGGAGACTTTGGCATCTTGTGTTAACTCTAAATTCAGGACTGTTCTTGATTTTGTTTGGTGAGAAGGGTGAGACTGTACTTAAGTTGAGATTTACCAGAACTTACTAAAGGTAAAAAGGGAAAGAAAAACAACGTGAAGGCAAAGCAGAGGGTGGATTGTGATCACAGGAAACTGAGAGAGTGGTAGGGCAGCTCTGAAAGCCAGTGAGGTTCTAGGCTGGATTAACAGAGGTATAGCACCTAAACAAGGAAGGGGATGTTCCACACTGGCCTCTCTACATCCATGGACTTCCTGGTGATCATTTGTTGCTGTCGAGTTGGTTCCTACTCATAACAACCCTGTATAGGGTTTCCATAGTCTTGGGAAAATAAGTAACACAGAAGCAGTCGACCTGAGGAGCCCTAGTCACCTGACTACAAACAGTTAAGGACCAGAGAAGGGCAGGCTTATGGGGGTGGGTAGGGTGACCAGTCTCCAGATTGTGCAAAAGGCCATTGTAGGGAAGAAGTCCCCTGTGCCGTCTAGGTCCCTGAGGGGTGGCACTAGTATATTAAGGGATATATGAGGGGGCTTAGAAAGTTAGTGGGGAAATGGAATTTTAAAATAATGGAATCTTTCCATGAACTTTTTGAAGCTCCTCATATCTGTTCCATTTCAGGAAGAACTTTCTGCTGCGTAGTCCTCTAGTCAGGCTTGGGTGGATGGCAGCTTCTGGTGGTGGTGTGAGCAAAGTCCACCCTGCTTGGCCAGTAGGGGAGGGGATTTCCACTCAGGCGAGGAACGAGACTGATTAGACTGTGTTTTCAAGTCTTTCAAGGCTACAGCCAATCTCAAAAATAGTCTTAGCTGCAGGTTCCTTGCAGTTAAAGGAAGAGATTTCTTGGGCAGGTTGGCTGTGCTGGGGTTCCCAAGGCCCTGCCTGACCTCCTCCTGGGCTAAGGGGGACAACATCTCCACACACCCACAGCTGCTTCTCAGCAGCCATACAACACGGGGCTATTCTGGGTCCATCCAATGCCCTTGTATGCACCTATTCCCCGTGCAAATTCTCATTTAATTCTCTCGGAAACTCTGAGCAGTAAATGTTGAATTTACCATCCCCATTTATAAGTGAGGTTAACTGACCTGCCCAGGGTTCCATCCCAGCAGGATGGGATGGAAGCCCAGGTCTGTCCATCTTCCAGACACAACTCTTAGAACTTCCCTTCACAGTCCCTGTGGTTGACCCTTCTCTCTGCTTCCCCTCAGGGATTCCCTGGAGATATTGGCTCCCCCGGGGACAATGGCCCAGAAGGCATGAAGGTGAGTCTCTGCCCAGGGTGGCTCCAGGTGATGAATCAGACAGTGCTGTGGAAACCACAGGCCTTAAGGACTGGCTTGGAAGTAGGGGGTGTTTTGTGACACTTCTGAGACCCCTTTGTCCCCTTCTTTCCAGGGTAAGCCTGGAGCTCGAGGCCTGCCGGGACCCCAAGGGCAGCTAGGGTTAGAGGTGAGACCATCTGACCTTGCCTGCCCTCTATTCGTCTCCTCCCCCCCACACCCAATGCCCTTTAGTTAAGACATAGCACAGGGCTGCCTCAGACGTGCCCACCAGAACATCCTTTACCACCTGCCCCATGAGCCTTCCAGGCCCTCCTCTACTCTAGTCACTCAGAACAGGTCACTCCCCGTCTTGGGCTAACCCCACTACCCTGAGTCCTACCACTGCCCCAGCTCACAGGAGCACAGTTCTTCAAGGTGAGTAGTCTGAAGGAGGGTTGGATTGTCAGCTCCGTTTTACAGGTCAGTCCACTGAGACGGAGACAGATGATAAGACTCAGGTCCCACAGTTAGCAGCAGGCAGAGTCAGGATTGAGCCCAAACTCAATCCTTCTGGTTCCCAGAGATGTCATTGTCTGCGAACCAGAAGCCAGCAGCCCCAGGCCTGTTTGAACCCAAAGCATATGGCACTGGCCGGGGGCTGCCGCCTTCCGGTTCCCAGAGAATGACATCACTTACACAGGGTCACATAGCTGGTCACTGCAGAATAAAGGTTTGCTCATGTGTGAGTGGTGAGAGGGATCCAGGGTCAGGATGCTTCTGTCCCTGTGGGCCTGATGGAGCAGCCACTGGAGAACCTAAACCACCGTTTGCTCTTTGTATGTAGCCCTCCTTTGTGCCCACCCCCAGTACTCACCTTGACTGAAAACCCAGGACTGCCCTGACACATAGCCCTGGGAGAGAGGGCAGGAGGCTGGTTCTCACCAGGACCGCAGGCAGACATCCTGCTGACATGGATCCCCCCTCAGGGCTGGTTGTAGCTCTGGGAGCCACCACATGGAGCCATTTCCTGGAAGCTGGGGGAAAGAGGCAGGGGAGGAGGGTTGGCTCTAGAGGGAGACCCTTGGTCAGGACTAGCATGCCAAAAGGGGCCAGTTTGGAGGCTCCTGGGCCTGGGGGAGGATCTGGAGAGTCCCTGCTGTTGAGAAGCAGGAAAGGAGCAACGAGGTGGGAAAGACAACATCAGCAACATGCATCTGTCTACACCGCATTACAGCTCAAGAAAGCACTAGCTGATGTGTTCAGTCATTCACTGACTCATTTATTCATTTGTTCTTACACACGTTCATTCATCATCTCCCCTCTCACCACACGCCCATTCCATGCACGTTCCACCCAAAGTGATGCCTAGGCCATGGTTTCAAAAAAGAATAATGTCCTTTAGCAACCTCATCCGTGTCCTTTAATAGCTCAGCTTAAACCAGTCATCATGCTGAAGGAAGACCTTCTCCACTCTACACTGTTTTACAGATGGGGAGACTGAGGCACGCGGAGGTTAAGGTCTGCCAGTGTGTACACGGCAGAGCTCAGCAGAAAGGCCCTTCTTGTTAAGCTACAAGCTGAAGCTCTCTTCCCTACAGTACACGATGCCAATGCTCCCCGTACTGACCCTATTCAGATGATATGGAGACCTTGTTTGCCCAGATATCTAGGCCATAGCTGCTGGAGCCTCTGCTCTGGGTGGGGCTGGGAGCCCAGGTCTGTCCATCTTCCCCATTTCTCTTTGTCCAGGAGAGACTCTCCTCTGTCCACTCATTCCCCTCCTGATAGGACAAACTTTGTAAGAACTCCATTGGGTTAACTTTCTCCCTTTTTCCTCTCTCCTGTCTTCTGACTCTAGGGCGATGAGGGACCCATGGGGCCACCAGGGGCACCTGGCTTGGAGGTGAGTGGTTGTTGGCCTGGGGAGGAAGTGCTCAGAGCTGAGCTAGTTGTGGACAGGTGAACAGCATCAGGGAGGACAAGGGGCCATGGGGCCAGCCGGAGAGAAGACTAGGACAGATCCCAGAGGAGAGACAAGAGACAGTAACCTGTCCAATTACACTGCACCTACTATGTGTTGGGTGCTTTGAGCCCATTTTCTCCTTTGATTCTCCCAGGAGAGAGGCACCCCTTTCTTAATTTCGTTAGCGGGGAGGAAAATGAGGCTCAAGGACTTGGGGGTTATCCCAGTATCTTACAGGCAGGAAGCGGAGACACCCCTTTTGGGACCTAAGCCTGCATTCTTTCTGCTGCTCCAAGCAGCTTCCTAGAAGCCCTGTAAAACCCCAACAACTGCACAAACTAGCTGTTCTTGAATATTTTGGTCAGTCCCCCTTTATAATCTTAAAACTTATTGAGGACCTCAGAGTGTTTTGTGTTTGTAGGTTACCCTTATCAATACTTAACTATATGAGTTATTAAAGCTGAGACACTGAAAAAATATTTATCCATGAATTCATTTAAGAGGAATAATAACCTAGTTATGTTCAACAAACAAATTATAGTGTTATGAATGAAAAATAGCTATAGTATCCAAAGTTAAATACTTTACTGAAAATAGTGCCTTTTTTAAAAACCCTTTTTTTGCAGTTCTCTTTAATGCCTGGTTTAACAGACGACAGCTAGATTCTCATATCTGTTGCTTCTTTCTGTCTGTTGCAATATCACTCAACACTTATGCTCATGAGAGGAGAGTAGCAAAGGCAAATGACATTTTATATTATTTTGCAAATATCTTTGACCTCCTGAAAGGGTCTCAGGGACACCCAAGGACACCCAGACCACACGCTCCTCTTATCTGTACCCTTTGTACTCTGTCAACACCCCTTCTTTCTTTCACCCCTTGAAAGCTGGTGTCATCATCTCCATTTACAAATAAGTACAGACAGGGAGGGACCTTGCCTAAGCTCATAGCTGGAGACCCCCCTGCAGTCCCAGCACAGCTGACCCCCTGTGATGCTGTGGCCAGCCTCAGATCCCCTGGACCTCCAGAATGCTGCTCCGCTCAGCTCCTTCTATTCTCTCTCTGTTGCAGGGTCTACTGGGCAGGAAGGGTTTTCCTGGGAAGCCTGGCCCAGATGGCTTGAAGGTG
Organism: Chrysochloris asiatica; assembly: GCF_000296735.1. Taxonomy (NCBI): domain Eukaryota; kingdom Metazoa; phylum Chordata; class Mammalia; order Afrosoricida; family Chrysochloridae; genus Chrysochloris; species Chrysochloris asiatica. The sequence goes on along the minus strand of NW_006408599.1, from coordinate 12,122,354 downwards.
AGGGCACCTGGGGATGGAAGCTGGGCTGGGAGGGGGCAGGGGGAGAATGCCTGAAGAGCACAAAAGAGGGAGCTAACTAACTTATGAGGATTGAAGGACAAGGCCTAAATCCCACAGCCAGCTGTGTAAAGTGGAGGAAAGGGTCTTGGTTTATCACTAAGTGTTTGTAACAGAGAACAACCGAACATTTGAAACAGGAAAACTACCCCAACTGTAGGGTTTTATTCAAGCAATAGGATAATATATAGGATACTTCTTGAATATTACCCTATAAGATGGTCTTGTGGAACATCTAAAAGTCAAGATGAGGAAATGCCGTGGCAGGCAGGATCAGAGCAGGTGATAAAATGGGAAGGTATGGAACCCTGGTGATGCAGTTGTTAAGCACTTGGCTACTAAGCAAAAGGTCATCAGTTCAAACCCACAGGCCTCTTAGTGGGAGGTAGATGTGGCAGTGGGCTTTCATAAAGACTCTACAGCCTTGGAAAGTCTAGGGGGGACTTCTACTCTGTCCTGTAGGATTGCTATGAGTTGGAATGGACTCGATAGCACTGGGTTTGCTTTTGGTTCAAAGTGAGCCAATTGCAGCACTGGGTTGCATTATGTCACTCTATGCACAGAGCAGGGTTCTGGTATGACACTGTAGGATAAGCACTGGGCCACGAGGTTAGTGTGAATGAAAGGCTGGCAGCTGAAACTCACCAGCCGCTTCTCAGAAACCCTACACAGGGTCGCTATGGGTCGGAACCAACTCCACAGCTGGAACATGAATGGGTGGGGTTATACTTACTGTTGTTGAGTTGGTTCTGACTCACAGTGACCCTGTAGGGTAGAGCAGGACTGCTCCTTACTGTTTCTGAGACGGAATCTTGATGGGAGCAGACAGCCTCATCTTTCTCCCATGGAGTGGTTGATGAGTTTGAACTGCCAACCTTGTGGTAATCAACTCAGTGCTTAATCCACTATGTTAGGTTTATAAGAGACTTTTATTTCCTCCTCTGAGCCTATATATTTTCCCCACTGTGTATAATGAATATGTATTCCCTCTTTAAAATATTTTATTGTTGGTAAGTACTGTTGAGTTGGTTCTGACTCATAGTGGCCCGTATAGGGCTTGCAAGGCTTTAAGTCTTCAACAAGAGCAGAAAGCTTCATCTTTCCCCTGTGGTTGGTGGGCTTGAACCTCAGATCTTGTGGTTCATAGTCCAGTGCTTATCATGTGGATCCACAACACTCCCCAAAGTATTTTATTATGCTAAAAAAAAAAATGCATGACATTTACCATTTCAGCATTTTTTTCATGTCAATTCAGTGACATTGATTACATTCATCATGGGGTCCAACAATCACCACTATGCATTCCCAGGTTTTTCCACAAAAATATATTACTTTTGTTAACAGTAGTTCTTTCTGTTGTAAGTAATCGAAAGAAAACTGACCTAAGGTAGGAGAGGAAGCCTCACTTAATGGTTTTTCAAGGCTCCCCTTGGCGGGTTGGATTTTCCCATGGACAAGCAGAGGCTTAAGGCAAAGAACTCCGTTCCTCTTCCCTCAAGGGAAATGGCCCACCCATCTGTCCTGGCCCCTCTGGTTTTTGTGAGTGTGAGGTCTGAGGAAGGAGCTTGTGGGAAGGCTGATGCTCTGATTGACCAGGGTTGGGATGAGCCAAATCCATCTTTGAGCCAAAGTGTTGTGGAAAACTCCCATGTCCTGTCCTCTGAGGTCTCAGCCTTGTTTCCTCAGACACCAGCGGGGTTTTGTGGTAGGAGCAGTGACAAGTCCAGGGTAGATTTTGTCTGCTACCTTATCCCATGCCTGGCCACTTCTCTTCAACTCACACTGATTTGGTTACGTTGACCCCTGCCCCTAATTTCCAGAGGCTTCAGGGACTCAAAAGGGCAGCCTTCTCCCCTCCCAGCTGGCTGAAAACACAGGAGCCACCCCGTGGATGGAGCTGATAACCAAGGCTGTGATACACACTGGGCATTTAGCCTTGGTCACGAGCTCGTGTTATAGCTGAGGAGACCAAGCTCACCCAGGGCAGAGACAGACTCATGAAGGTCACCCAAGAACTGGTTGCGGACCTCAATTCCCTGCTCTTCCTATGGTGGCATGGCAGATTGGAGTAGAAATGAGAATTTAATTCAGGCAAACCGAGGGTCAAGTCTAGCCCTACCTCTAGCTCACTGTGAGACCTTGGGCCTCCATTTCCACCTCCACAAAATGCAATGGGCTAACAAGGACCCGGGAGTCCTGGTGTGGTGCTGTGGGTTAATGCACTGAATTGCAAAGTTGGTTTGATCCATAAGGTTGGCTGCTCCTCGGAAACCCTGTACAGGGTTTCTATGTATGGGTCAGAACTGACTCGATGGCACTTAACAACAACAATAAGGACCTAAATGATCTATGAACATCAGGGTGTTTGGTAAAATGTCAAGGGTCACTCAGGCATGTTTGTTTAGTTAGTTCATCTCTCGGGCCAGAGGTTCTGTCCAAATGTCCCTTTGTCCCTGCTATTTATTTGGGGTCTCTACAGCCAAACTTTGGTCATGAAATTCCTGGGTCATCCCTACCAAAGGGACTCAGCCTAGTAACTTAAAAATTCCTCAGAAGGTCTAGGCTCCCACCCACCATTCTAAGTGACTCTCCTCTTTGTTTCTTTGCAGGGAGAACCAGGGAATCCTGGGCGTCCTGGGCCCATGGGCGAGCTGGTAAGTTTCTGAACACTGTGACTCTGTTTATTGATCATTTACTGTGTGCTAAGCCCTGTGCTGAGCACTCTATATACATCACCAGGTTACATAACAGCTCCCCAGGTTAATCTGCTCATCTTCCCCCTTTCATTGATGTGGATGCTGAATCTCAGATAAAGTCACTGGATGAAAAAGCGGATATTTTTGATGCACTAAACTAATCCAATGAGGTTATGTAACTTTGCTCCCAGAGCTTTCAAGCTGGAAGAACCCTGACTGGTCATTGTCTGTGCTCCCCCTTGGTGTGCAGACGAGGAAGCTGGAGATTGGAGAAGTGTAGCTGTTTGCCAGAAGCTGTTGGTGCAGACATCCCTAAATTACAGACAGTGAAATTCAAACTGGCAGCTCTGGCCAGTGGGAAGCTGGGCCAAAGTCTGAACAGGAGAAGAGGTGACAACCAGCCATTAAAGAGGAGCTTTGAGGTCATGCTGTTGAATTATCCAAGCGCAGGGCTCTGGGTGCTGGACAGCTGCAGCTCCAAATGCTGGAGAACCGACAGCTTCAATCTCTTTGCCCAGGCCCGAGAGCGCTTCTTGAATGCTTGATCTCTGGACTGTAAGCATGGAAGGTGGCACTCTCTCCTACTCCTTTACTGAAGGACCGCCACCCCCATCCACTCAAGAACCATGGAGGGGGCTGCCTCAGGAAGGAAGAAGAATGATGTTGGGGGCCCAGAAGAATCTGGCTGCGCTGTGAAGCACCATTGATGGCGTGAGACTTGCACGCGATGGGCTTCCTCACCAGGCCTGAAACATCTGTTGGGGGAAGAAAGGAATTAAAACAAGGGGAGGCTCAGATTTTTGAAATCTTTCCAGTGTCATTTGAGCACATTCTGTGGGAAGCCCAGGAGTTTGGAAGGGTTGCCACAGCCTGGATATATTTCCTGATTGGAAAAATAAAAGGCAATACGATCAGCAAATTTAATTTCATAGTTATGCTGGCGGTAGAGCCCTGGAGAAATAGACACTCAGAATCCTCGAATGTCAGGAGACAAAGGGTTCCTGTTGTTGTTAGGTGCCGTTGGGTTGGTTCCAACTCATAGTAACCCAGAACAAAACACTTCCTGGTCCTGTGCCATCCTCACATTGTTGCAGCCACTGTGCCAGCCCTTCTCATTGAAGGTCTTTGTCTTCAGTGACCCTCTACTTTACTATTGCATGCCCTGCTTCTCTAGGGATTAGCCCTTCCTGATAGCATGTCCAACATAAGCAAGACAAACTCTCACCATCCTGGCTGCTAAGGAGTGTTCTGCCTGTACTTCTTCCAAGTCAGATTTGCTTATTCTTCTGGTAGTCCATGGTACTTTCAATATTCTTAACCAAAGGGTCTCTGGGAGTTACTTTATCCAGGGGCACCTAACTTCTTTTTGTGGTTTTGAAGCCCATAGATGCCTTTTCAGAATAGAGAGTTTAAATGTATAAAATAAAAAACAAAAGGATTTCATATAACATATGGAACTATGTTAAAATGTAATGTTGTTGTTAAGTGCCGTGGAGTCGGTTCCGACACATAGCGACCCTGCACAGGGTTTCCGAGGCTTGTAAATCTTTACAGGAGCAGAAAGCTTCATCTTTCTCCTGCAGAATAGCTGGTAGTTTCTAACTTCTAACCTTGAGATTACCAGCCCAATTCGTAACCACTACGCTACCAGAGTTCCTTTAAAATGTAATAGATGCATATATATGCTTCTTTAGTTGATTAGATAATTAGATCTAGTAGCAGGTCGCCATACTCATCTGTCAGTCTGTTATACAGGGGTGGCTTGCATGTTGCGGTGATGCTGGAAGCTATGCCACAGCTATTTTAAGTACCAGCAGGGTCACCCTTGGTGGACAGTTTCCAACAGAGCTTCCAGACTTAGACAGAATGGGAGAAAGGACCTTGTGACCTACTTCTGAAACAATTGTCCTGGTAAGACCTCATGGATAGCAACAGAACACTGATAGAGTGCCACAAGATAACATTGAAAGGCACTCAAAATATGACTAGGGGAGTGCTGCCTCCTCAGTGTAGAGTAGACCTTAATGATGTGGAAGGAATAAAGCTTTGGGGATGTGGCAAGACTCAAAATGAGAAGAAATAGCAGCAAACATTCATTAATAAGCAGAAAATGGACTATACAAGGTATGAATCTAGGAAAATTGGAAGTCATCAATTTCCAAGCTTCACTGAAGGCAAAAAACAAGTATTCTGGAATTGATGGAACATCTGTTGAGACGTTTCAACAAATAATGCAATGTGGGAAGCACTCACTCAGCTGTGTCAAGAAATTTGGAAGACAACTACCTGGCCAACCAACTCAGAGATCCATTTTTGTGCCATTCCAAAGAAAGGTGATCCAGCAGAATGCAGAAATGATCTAACAGTATTGTTAACATCACACGCAAGTCAAATTTTTTTTCTGAAGATAATTAAAAAATGGTTGCAGCATCACAGTGACAGGGGACTGCTAGAAATGCCAACTGGATTCAGAAGGGAACATGGAATGAAGAACATCATTGCTGATTTCAAATGGCTCTTGGCTGAAGGTAGAGGATACCAGAAAGATAATTGTTGTTGTTGTTAAGTGACGTGGAGTCAGTTCTGATCCTGTATAGTTTCCAAGGAGCAACTGGTGGGTTTAAACCATCAACCGTGTAGTTAGCAGTCAAGTACTTATCCTACAGTGACATACGAGTATTCTAAAAGATGTTTACCTGTGTTTTATTGACTATACAAAGACATTACATTGTGTGGACACTAACAAATATAGATAACTAAAAATGAGAATTCTGGAATGATTGTGCTCATGCAGAACTGTACATAGATCAAGAGGCAGTTGTTTGAATAGAACAAGGGGCTACTGCATGGTTTAAAGTCAAGCAAAGTGTGTATATGTCAAGGTTGTATTCTTTCACCATACTCATTCAATCTGTGTACTGAGCAAATAATCCAAGAAACTGGAATATGAAGAAACATCAGGATTAAGGAAGAGTCATTAACAATCTAAGAAAATGAAGAGGGTTTACTGATGAAGATCAAAGACTACACCTTTCATATGGATTACATCTCAACTTAAAGAGAAGAAAAACTTCACAACTGAACCAATAAACAACATCATAATAAAGGGAATAAAGATTGAAATTGCCAAGGATTTCATTTTGCTTGGATCCACAACCAATGCCCATAGAAGCAGCAATCAAGAAATCAAAGACATGCAATCAAGACATGTTGCATTGGGTAAATCTGTTGCTAAAGACCTCTTTGAAGAGTTAAAGTGCAAAGATGTCACTTTGAGGGTAAAGGTGCTTCTGACCCAAGCCATGGTATTTTCAATCACTCTGTATGCATGTGAAAGCTGGACAATGAACAAGGAAGAGTAAAGAAGAATTGATGTATTTCAAGTATAGTATTGACAGAGTAGAAAATATACCACGGACAGCTAGAAGAATGAACAGATCTGTCTTTGAAGAAGTACAGCCAGAATGCTCATTAGAAACCACGATGAGGAGACTGTGTCTCACATACTTTGGAGATGTTATCAGGAGAGACCAGTTCCCGGAGAGGGATAGCATACTTGGTGAAGTAGAGGGTTAGTAAAATAGGGGAAGATCCTCAACAAGATGAATTGTTACAATGGCTGCAATAGTGGGCTCAAACATAGCATCAATTGTGAGGATGGCATTGAAGTAGGTAATGTTTTGTTCTGTTGTACTACGAGTTAGAATCAACTAGATGGCCCCTAACAACAGCAACAAGCATCAGGTCTAAGAACTACCTTAGTTTTGAAGAGGTGACAGGTCTTAATGATATAATTTTTTGTGATCTCTGCAGCAATGACTGAAATAAGACATAAAATAGCTATGGCCAAGTTGCAAGTAGTAATTAATACCACTGTGGTTTGTTGTTGCCTACATTCACATCTGAAGGAAGAACTAAATTTTAGTTAGAGGTTAGTGAAATTAAATGTTGCCATCTTTCCCATTCAAATTCACAGACGTCCTAAATTTGATCCATGGAGACTTCCATGGACCTCAGGGGAGAACCCCTGGATTCTAGTCAATCTGGGGTTCATGAAAAAGAAGCTCGATTCAGATAAGTAAGCTGGGTAGTGACCAAGCTAGAACCAGGAAAGCCACAGAGCCACCCACTTGTCACCAGAGTCCCTAGCCAACTGCCCAGCGCGCTTGGACCATTACAAGAAAGAGAGACCTGTCTGAGTTTTAAAGCAGATGAGCTCTTGTGGCACTCTCCCCATGTGGTCATGGGGAAGGAGCAGCCATTTCCTGTTCATGACTGAATGATCACAGAGGAGAGAACCCTAGGAAAGAGTTGTGAAGCTCATGCTACAAGAACTCCTTAAAATAACAGTCGCAGCTGTATTTACTGGACACCTGTTCTGTACCGGGCTCTGTGCCAAGCACTTTATACGCCATTGCCTGCAATTGCCTCCAACACAACCCTATGGCGTCCGTATTATCTCCATTTTACAAAGCTAAGTAACTTACCCAAGATCACACAGATGGTAACTGTCAGAGCCCAAACATTCAGGTCTCTGGATTTCCAAAGCCATGCTCTCCACCTGATCAGGAGGGGCTGGAAAACACTTTCTCTTCCTCAAGCCTTTGTCTTTCTCTAGCAGCTCGTGGGAGCACAGACTGCTGGCTGGGCCCTGTTCTAGGTGCTGGGAATGCAGGATGGTTACAAGCTATGGGCCTTTAAGAGGTTTTGTCCAACTGAGAAGCCAGGCATACAGACACCAAACTCTGAAACGTCTAGTCCCTGAAGAGATCTATGCCCATCTTGTTCTTAGTTTCACCCCCAGCGCCCAGCAGAATGTACTATGTGAGAAAGAAGGGAGACAGAGAAACTCTTATAGTGAACAGTGGTCCTATATCTGCCTGTGGTCAGTGTGAGGACCAGGGCTCGGATCCTGTCTGCAATGCCTGCTGCAGGTAGCATGCTCCCTCCTCCCCTGTGCCCACTTGCCAGCTCAGAAGGACCCAGCCGTGTCCCTAGCGGCTTTCAAAGCCATCTCCACCCTCCCTGCTCCTGCCTCAGCTCCACCCACAGGCGACTTGCCAGGATGTTCTGGGACAGTGCCCTGGGGGTCCCAGCGTGGGGAGCAGGGATGGGGTACTTGCTGTATGGTCCTTATTCATTAGGATCCTGTTTGGCTTCTTGTTTGAGCTTTATGGCTGCCTGTCTTCCAGGACCCAACAACTCATAAATTTCAAGTAATTATGAAATTTCTGTTTCTCTGGGCCAGTCAAGTAGGTGCCTCTGAACAGAGCAGTTTTTATTCCCTTCATTCGCATTCTTTAAGTGTCTGAGGGCTCTCTTATGGGGTGCTCGACCCTCTGCCTTAACCCTGGGGTCTTTCAAAATGAATTTAAGGTGGGATGAGAGGGAATGAACTTTTATGGAATGCCCGGGTGTGCCATACATTATCTCGAATCCTCTGAACCCTCGTCTTCCTGCGTTCTATCTACTAGTCAGGTTGAGAGAGGCTCTGAAATTGTCTAAAGGTCTCCAACATAGATAAAGTGCCAGCAAAAGGGCTTGTTAGATAGAAAGTGCTGAATAAATCGTAGCCATGATTTCGTCATCTTGAAAATGTTCTAACTTATATTTTAAGTAAGTTGTTCCCAAACCAAGTCCTCGGTTATTCTCTATCACATATTAGCCATGTCCTCATACCTTGTCCTTTCCCTCACCCTTCATACATCACTTCTGAGGGGCCTCTGGGTTCAGGGAACTGGGTCTGGTTCAGGGTCCCCATGTGGCAGTAGTGCCAGGGTGCCAGGGAGATCTGTGCACAGCCACCCACTTTGGAGGCCTCAGGGTGGAGGGAGATGTGTTGGGTTTTGGAACCAAGTGGAGCATAGTTGAATCCTGGCTGCAACAGCATAGGCAGGTGTGTTTCTGGCTTGTGTGACCACTTTTAAACTGCTCACAAAGGCAGTCCCTTTGAAATTGGTTGGTGTCCCCTCACCCAAAGTAACTGACAGGTGGGGCAGCGGTACCTCCTGAGCCCATGACTTCAGACCTGTTTCCATTCAGACCCAAGGTCCTACTCTTCTCTGGCTAGATTTTGATGTCTGGGGAGAGATTTCTATGGAGTAAAACCTACTGATACCTCAGTCTTTCTTAATTCTCCTAGAAACTCTGGGCTTTCCCAAAGCCACTTCTGAATCTCTGAACCACACAAGAACAGGTTGCGCTTGTGTTTTCCCTAGCAGTGATGAGATTAGGACATTACCAAGAAATGGGGGGCCCTGACTTCCTAAATTTCTCCCTCTCGCTGTGTGTGTGCTTATCTGTGAGCTCAGAAAGACACAGGGAGGCCTGCAGCCACCTGGGAGAAACCCTGGAACACAGAGCAACTTCTCACCCAGGGAGTCAGAAAACGGGAACCACAGTGTGTGTGACGAGAGGAAGCATTTCAGAAAACAGAAAAAGACCTCCACTTCCCAAATTTCAATCAGATCTCTTGGCAGATACTCTTAGGTTATTTCTATCTCAGCCAACGGGTTTGTTTCTCTCATTGAAATGGCCCCAAGGCCCTAAAAGATGGGGACAGATTTCTCACAAACAGTCTTCTTCCCAGCACAGCTTAAAGGCCGCCCCGCTGCCCCCACCCACTCCCAGCCCGCTCCTGGCGCGGGAAGAATGTGTGGTGCTCCCAGGGATGCTGGCTGCAGTCCCACCATTGGCTCCAAAATCAGAACCATCTGGTGGAGTGAGGGAAGTGAGCCTGGTGCCCAGAGAGAGGCCAGCTCTCCACAGTGGCAGCCCCAGGCTGCCGGATTAACCAGCATGGGGCAGGGGAGATGAAGGGAGTTGAGATTCAGAGGAAGGAAAATGCAAGTGAGTTGCCCTAACAACTCAGCATGTCCCTGAATTCTTGCTGTTTCCCTCTTTGTCTCACCTCCATAAACGTTTCTTGCAGGGTCTGCTGGGCTTCATTGGTCTGGTCGGGGAACCAGGGATTGTGGGAGAAAAGGTAAGCTATGTTGAGGGGGAACAAAAAAAATAGAGCTTGTGTATTAAGATGTTTAAAGGGTGAAGGGGGCAGCTGACCTGGGGGCGTGTCAGGCTTTCCTGAGGCTTCTGCCCCACTGCCTGGACATTCCAGACTTTCAAAGATCATTGTCCCCTTTCCGACATCTCCTGGAGATTCTGTCTTGCCCTCAAACACAGTTAGACTTTTGACAGCCAGCTAATTCTGGGCTCCTTATGGCCACCCACTGGCCTAGCTTGGAGGTGGGCTTCAGGGCGGGAGGTAAGGCTTCACCTTTTAAAAATAGGAGCATCGTTCCAGATGTTGCCTGGCTAACTTCCCCAGCAGCTCCATTTCACAGATGCGAAAACTGAGGCTCAAAGAGAGGAGTTAACTTATTAAATATCACCCAGATAGTAAGTGGCAGGGCTGGGACTTCAATCGGTTTCAATACCAAAAGCCACATTTTGCTGTCTAACCACTCTGCGGCACATTGGCTCCCAGCTCTAACACAGCCTATGGCTTCCCAGCCCCCACTATGGGCCCTGGATGGTAAGTGCTTTCCTTAGTATGGGCTCATCTGATTCCTGTTGTTGTTAAGTGCCATCTAGTCAGTTCCAACCCATAGCGACCCTGTATAGGGTTTCCGAGGAGCGGCTGGTGAGCTTGAACTGCCAACGTTGCAGTTCAAACGGCTTTGCAGTCTGGCGCATTAACCCACAGTGCCACACCAGAACTCCCATCTGATTCCGAGAGCCATATTATTTCCCCTGGACAGAGAGAAGTAAGTCCAGAGACAGGAAGCACCCACCAAACACCTACCTTTCCAACTTAATCTTGTACCTCCATCCTCATCACTCCTTAAGTCCCATGCCCTATTGCTTTCATCTTCTTTTGCATTTAGCATTTTATAATTTTGAAATAATGATAGATTCACAGGAAGTTGTGAAAACCAGTATAGTGGTATCTCATGTACCCTTCACCCAGTTTCCCCATGGTAGCTATAGTACAGCCCAAACCAACTCTGGCTGCCTCTTGTTGTTCAATTGTTTCATTCCCTTCCTGTCTCCCAACAATTGCCCACACAATACCTTGTCCAGGTACATTCTTCCCATCCACCTACCTCCCTTTATGTCTGTTGCTGTTCTGTGTCCATCTAGTTGGTTCTGACTCATAGCAACCTTGTCTAGGGTTTCTGAGGCTGTGAATCTTTACTGGAGTAGAAAGCCTCATCGTTTTCCTGAGGAGCAGCTGGTGGATTCAAACTGCTGACTTTGCAGTTAGTAGCTCAGTGTGTAACCCAATATGCCACCAGCGCTCCCCTTTATGCTGTCAAGTCGGTTCTGACCCATAATGACCCTGTATAGGGGTTCCAAGGAGCAGCTGGTGAGCTTGAACTATCAACCTTGCAGTTCAAACAGCTTTGCAGTCTGGTACATTAACCCACAGCGCCACACCGCTTGGATGATACTTGTCTTTCATTTCAGTTCAAGCAACACTTCCTGAGGGAAGCCTTCTCTAACCACTCCTGCGCCCAGGTGGGGCAGTTTTCCCTATATTATGCTTTGGCACCATGACCCACTCCCTCACTGCCCTTGCCCTTGGTGGAACTTGTCATTTGTTATGGTGGTTCCTGTCTCCTCACTATGCTCTGTTCTCCATGGGAGGAAGAGCTGTCTCTTTCTGTTCGCCATTTTATCTTCAGGCTCTGACACGTAACTCAGGGCACAGAGTATATACTCAATAAATGTTTGCTGGATGCATGGATTCATAAAACAGGGTCTCCCCAAACAGAGCCAGGATTGGAGCCCACAGCTCCTATCTCCCAACTGTAGCTCTGTTTGCTACACCCACCATCTCTGTCCAGTACAGCTGGGTTGGTCAAGAGGGACTGACTCTTGTCTCTAATGCTCCAGTGTGTCATCTAGGTTTGAGTGGGGGTGTGGGGTAAGACAAGCAAGGAAATGCCTCTGTTGCCCTATCCGTCTCAGCCAGCCCAGCCTAGAAGATGCCAGGCCTAATGAGGACCACATGACATGGGCCAGGATCAAAGGGGACAATGTAATTAGTACATCCTTAATCAGGACCATCCTTGCCCCAGGGAGACCCACTGTGTGGCACACTGCCATGGATGTGGAACCTCCCAGAGCCCTACCCACTCTCATCACTGTCTCTGGAGACCTTGGGCCTCTGGAAGGCCCCTCTGCACCTGTCCCTCACAGAGCGCCCCCTAGAACTATGACTCCTTGAATTGCTATCTTCATCACAGGGTGACCGGGGCATGATGGGACCCCCAGGCGCTCCCGGACCCAAGGGGTCAATGGTAAGGAGTAAGTCTACATTCTCTTTCTCTCTCCTGTCACAGCCTTGGGTGACAGCTCGGCTGCCCCCACTGCCTCTGCACACACTGGACCTTTGGGATGACCCGCTCCTTCCCTTTTTTGGGGAGGGGGAGGCCTGCCTGCTGCCTGCCTGGACTGAAGGAAGAAGAGGCACCTCCCACATCTGATCCCTCCTTTTTCTCTCTCTCTTGGTAGGGCCACCCTGGAACTCCAGGTGGTACTGGGACCCCCGGAGAGGCTGGACCCTCGGTAAGCTCCTAGGTTGGAAATAACAGAAATTCCTCATGTGGACGGCTTTAAAGAGCAGAAATGTATTTTCTCAAAGTTTAGTCCCCTGAATTTTCCTGCACACCTTCTGGCTCTGCAGTGCAGGAATGATGAGGAACAGATACTGCTTTAAAGTTTCTCTCTGGAGTGGGGGAGGTGAGTGTAAGTACTCTGTTGCGCATTAACAGACCTTTACTGAGCACCTACTGTGTGCCAGTCAGTGTGCTAGCTGCTAAAGAGAGATGGGACAGGAACTAGAGCAGGGACAAGAAGTGGGAACACAAGTAACCACCATCAAAGAAGGAGGTTATTGGGTACCCCATGATGCAAAGATGGCTCAGAAGCCAGCATTTGGACTCCCAGTGACATGTTCTGTCCCTTGTTTATGATGGGGTGGCACGTGTATCTGGGCTGAGACTGGAGGGGATAGAGACTTGAAAGTGGGACTGGTGGAAACAGACAGCAGGATCTGGATTCTGGTGGGTGGGGTTTGGGTGGTGAGCTACAGTGTCCAGCATGGAATCCCGCACCCTAGCCTATCCAGCCAAATGCCACTGTCCATCTGCCCTCTGCAGTGTCCCCAGGAAGCTGAGCACCAGGACCCAGATGTTTCTAGAGATGGATGACAGGTGCCCATCAGGGTGGGCGGGGACAGGGATGCCTGGAACACATCATCACATTCTAGCTCCTGGGCCCAGCTGCTCAGCTTCCCAGAGCCTCTCTGTCCTCTTCTGGCCAGTGTGAGGAGAAAGGACTAGAAGCGAGTTGTGGGGATAAAATGGAAGGTGTAGGAGATGTGGAAACTAGAAGTGGGGACATCCCCGATCAGCCCTTAGAAAGGAGGTACAGTCCTATGACACCCCTCCCTAATAAAGCCCTGCTGTGACCCTACTGACTTCCCGCAGTTCCTTAGTCACAGGATGTGTCAGCCAAATATGGATGTCAGAATCTGGCAGACCGGAAGCATGCTGAGATGGATCTCAGACCCTCCTTTCTGGCTTACTGCTAATGAGAGGTTCTTCTCAGAGGGCCTCAGTGCTTCCATCCATCCAATCCGTTACCTCCGACTTCATGCAATCAGCCGCCTGCTGTCAGATGGCTGTTGGAACCCTCACCACCACTCCTGTTAACAGTTGATCTGATCAGTGTGGTTGATCCTTTGGACCTGTTGGGGTTCCTTCCAGCCAGCCAGCTGCCCCTAGTGCCCCTGAGGAAACAGGGCAGTACAGAGATCCAAAAACCCAATTTCATAAAATCAGATACATGTAGGGTCAAATCCTGGTACCCCTGTTTACAAGCTGTGTGATTGTTGGCAACACTCTTAGCTTCTGTGAGCTTCCGTTTCCAGAGTAAAAGAACCTTCATTGAGAGACTGTAGTGGGAAACGAAGATACAGTGCATGATGATGATGTAACACTTACCAAACTACTTGCATATTGTTGGTATTGTTATGTGCTATCAATTTGGATCTGACTCATAGCAACCCTGTATAGAGTTTCCAAGGAGCTGCTGGTGAGTTTGAACCACCGACCTTGCAGTGCCACACCAGGACTCCACTTGCATATACTGAGTGTTTAAGAGTGATACTAATAATAAAGCCAGCGCAGTGGATTTGTACAATAAGGGACTACAAACCACGAGGTCAGCTGCCTGAGCCCACAAGCTGCTCCTCGGGAGAAAGATGAGGCTTTCTTTTCACACAAAGATTTAAGCTTTGGAAACTATGAGTGGGAACTGACTTGACAGCATTTAACAACAACAAATAATAATAAGAAGAATTGGAGTCCTGGTGTGATGCTGTAGGATAAGCACTGGACTGCTAACTGCAAGGTCGGCGGTTCAAACCCAATAGGTGCTCCATGGAAACCCTATACAGGGTCACTATCAGTCAGATCAAAAGACCAGCTGCTCCGAGTCCTGGTGTGATGCTGTAGGATAAGCACTGGACTGCTAACTGCAAGGTCGGCGGTTCAAACCCAATAGGTGCTCCATGGAAACCCTATACAGGGTCACTATCAGTCAGAACTGACTCAATAGCACTTAGCAACAACAACAATAATAATTAAAGCTGGTGGCTGTGTAGCATTAGTATTGGACTGCTAACAAGGTTAGCAGTTCAAACCCACAAGCCACTCTGAGGGCAAAAGATATGGCTTTCTGCTCCTGTAAAGATTTACAGTCTCGGAAACCCTATACAGGGTCATTGTGATTTGGAAATGACTGGACACCACCTAACAACAATATTACCATTTGTTAGGTCTGATAACAGCCACTCTTATTAGTAGGACCATTAAAGTGGCATTTCTGATGATACTTTTCACATCTGACTGGCATTTTCCCATTTTCCAATCCCATTGACTTCCATGGTCTCCAGCAGTTCATAGAGGTCAGCCAAGATAATCTTCCCCATTAGGGAGGAGGGGAGACTGATGTTCTGTAATCTGCCCAGGGTCATCCAGTGACCAGAGCTGAAACTGGCATCCAGGTTTCTGTCCCCTCCCTTTTTGAGACAGCCAATTGCCAGTTTTGACTAAGAGCCTTCCACATTATTTCCCCAGCAACTCTAGGAGGTTGAGATTCTCTTATTCTCATTTTATAGATGATGAAAGTGAGTCCCAAAGAGTTTAACTATCCTATCTAAAAGCACATGATGAGTAAGTAGCAAAGCTGAGATTTGAACCCAGGGCCTTGGTGCTACCACCTGCTGCTTGGTGTCTCTCTTTTTAGCATTCTATTGTGAATTGAGTGAGGGTTTACAGAGCAGAACATCAGCTTTACTTAAATTCAACAATTCACATACTTTGTTTCATCTCAACTACTGCCGTCCTCTCATTCACACACTTTGTTTCATCTCAACTACTGCCGTCCTCTCAGTGTAACATCACTTATCCCACTTCCTCTCTTTGTTTCCTGTTTCCTTTGGCCCTTCTCTCCCTCCCTGGCTGAATTGCATCCTTTTGCAAATGCTGGCCTTTTGATTTCAAATGGTTGACCATTCTATGGTATGAATACCTCACCCTCTATATGTATCTATTGCTTAGCTGAAAATTAAGCAAGCGGCGGGGCTGAGGTGGAGGTGAGTTCAGTTCCAGACCTAAAGGGTGACCAGAGGCCATAGTCTCAGGGTTCCACCAGTCCCTACCAGTAGTTCTGTTCTTTTTTTATGATTTTGAGTTTTGTTCCATATTTTCTCCCACTCTTTCCAAGACCTTTTAACGTGAGTCTTGGAAAGAGTGGGAGAAAATATGGAACAAAACTCAGAGTGGTTGCTACCACCTGCTCTTTTAAGCCCGTAGCATAGTAGTTACAAATCAGGCTGCGAATCACACGGTCAGCAGTTCAAAACTACTAGCTGTCCCGTGGGAGAAAGATGAGGCTTTCTGATCCTGTAAAGATTTACAGCCTCGGAAACCCTGTACAGGGTCGCTACGAGTCAGAACCGACTCCACGGCACATAACAACAACAACACTCTGCTGCTTTAAGTAGACACTTGGCTGCAGAAAACTCCCCAGTGACGCACTGACTGCCTTCTGTAAAATCACCATTTTTCCCTTTCCCCACCATCCCGGAGTCAGATCTGCCTGAGAAAGAGCAATGGGAACAGCACGGATTTATTTCTGAGGCTCCAAACCAGAAATAAATACCAGCCTTCTCCTTGGTATTCCAAGTGGGACGAAGCCACCCCTTCCTTGTAAAAGGAGCATGCTCAGTCTGAGAATCACCGCTGCTGGGCTGGAAGGTGCCTGAACTGTCACAGGGGTCCTGGTGGGCCTCTGCGGTACAGCTGCTTTCAACAGACAGAACTGGACCTGAAAGCACAGGGAAATTGGGCAGTAGGGTAGCCTGCTTCCTCTCTGCCTTTTTTCTCTTTCTCTCTACCCTTCTATTCTCTTCATTTGTTCATATGCTTATTTGTTCATTCAGCAGATTCCTAAGTACTTGGCCAGTGTCTGTGATGGGCCAGCCAGGTGCTGAGAATTCACAGAAGAAATGTTGTCTCTCCCTCTCTCCCTTTGGTCCTCTTCTTTCTATTCCTTCATCAAACCAAGATAATGGGGCACCTTCTCTCTTCTCTGGCCAGGTCCTGTTGCCTTTTCTGTCTGCCCCACACACACACACACTTCTCTGCCAGTTTCACTCCTTCCCTCCTTTTTTTGACCAATCCTCAAGCTCATCTTGTGATTCTAGGTTCTTCATCCGTTTTACTCTGGTCAGAGTTTTCTGGATGATTTAAGATTATATTTGGGTCAGGGTGGGGTAAAGGACAGAACTTTGATTTCTGAATTCCTACTGATGGTGGACAAAAAGAGAAGTTGATTTGTGTCAGGAATGCCATTTTGAGATGAAGAAGAGGAAATGGCTTATTTAAGAAGCCTTCTTGGCTACCTGGATTCCCAGGAAAGGTTGAGACCCACTTCCGATGCCTTCTCTAGTGCCCAGGGTTATGGCGTGTCAGCCACCTCTCCCAATTGGTCAGCTGCTAAGTCCTGGGATGTGGAGCCTGCTGGGGCCTAGACAGGGACAGCTCCTGAATAGCTGTCTGAGGCTACAGGCCTTCCAACATTGCCCAAGCTTCTAGCTCTCAGCATCACACTCTCTCCCTGAAAGGGGCTTCTCCAAACTCTTGCTCCTCTCCACAGGGCCCTTCAGGATCTCGAGGCCCACCAGGCATGAGGGGAGCCAAGGGACACCAGGTAAGTTGGGCCAACCGGCCCCTGAGGGCTGGCACTGGCAGAAACACACTTGGGATGGATTCCAGGACCCTTCCATCTTTCCTGCCTTGCCATCCAGTGGGCACAGTGGGCTCTTTGTATTTATGGTTTATTTATGCATTCTTTCAACCAGCATTTATTTAGTGCCTATTATGTGTCACATGGAGTCCTGGTGTGGCACTGTAGGATAAGTGCTGGACTGCTAACTGCAAGGTAGGCAGTTCAAAAGACCAGCTGCTCCTCAGGAAACCTATACAGGGTCACTATCAGTTGGAACCGAGTCAACAGCACTTAACAACAGCAATGTGCCAACTGTGTGCCACACACTGTTATAGGCATTGTGGATACTGTAGAGAATAGGATAGAAGTGACCTTTGTCTGGCCTCACGACTCAGTTGGTCATGTAGTCAGTTTAGCAGATGATATATACATCGTCACCGGCACTTGGATGGTGGCAGCATATGCAGCTTGGGAGCCCAGAGGAGGCACCTCACCTGGGCAGTATGTCAGGGAAACTTCTGGAAGATGGCAGTGCTTGAACGAATTCCATATCCCAGGCAGAGGGACCAGTAGAATAGAAGCCTAAGGGGAGAAAGCGTGTGGGTGTTTGTTGTTTTTTTTGTTTGTTTGTTAAGTGCCGTCGAGTCGGTTCCGACCCATAGCGACCCTGTACAGGGTTTCCGAGGGTGTAAATCCTTACGGGAGTAGAAAGCCTCATCTTTCTCCCGCGGAGCGACTGGTAGTTTCGAACCTCTGACCTTAAGGTTCGCAGCCCGATTCGTAACCACTACGCTACCAGAGCTCCTTGTTGTTTTAGGGACCCCATTATTCAACAGAGGGACAGAGGGAGAGATACGAGGCTGAGACAGGTGGTCAAACCAGGCAGGACCTTAGAAATCACAGCTACACCAGTGACTGCTCCAGGCGTGATGGGGAGCCACAGGGGGTTTAAGCACGAGCTGATCTGAGCCCAGAGTCCCCAGGTTTGGTAAACGATTAAGTGTTCACCTACTAAACAAAAGGCTGGTGGTTCATATCCACTCATAGGCTCCTCAGAAGAAAGTCCTGGAGATCTATTTCTAAAAAATCAGCAGTTGAAAATGCTATGAAGCATAGTTGTACGCTGACACACATGGGTCTCTCTGACTCAGAATTGACTTTACAGCAACTGGTTTTGTTTTTTGAGTTTTCTATTTTGGGCCTGAGTGTGGTGTTCAGGATAATTGCTAGGATTTACTCTGCACCAAAGGAGCCATGGTAGTGCAGTGGTTTAGCGCTCGGCTGCCAACAGAAAGTTTGTCGGTTCAAACTCACCAGCCACTCTAAGGGAGAAACAACCTGGCAATCTGCTCCTGTCATGATCACAGCCTAGAAAACCTCATGGAGCAGTTCTATAGTGTCATATAGGATCACCTCAACAGCACACAATAACCACGTACCCAAACACTATTTCATCACATGCGTGGGCTCATTTCATCCTCAACATTATAAGGCAGGTGCTGTTCTTGTCCCTGTTTTACAGATGAAGAAACTGAAGGACATATAACATGCCTCCGGTTATATGAGGGAACTTCACAATGTTTGTGGAGAAAGGGAATTAAAAGATGGAATCTTTCCATGGAAATTTTGAAGTCCCCTTGGACAGTTAGGAAGTAGCAGAGTTGGGATTTGAACCCATGGAAACTGGCTGTTTTGCACACTGAATCCAGCCCTGTTTTTAGGTTTGCCGGGAGGGCTGATGCAACAACTTTCTGCCCCCAGCTGTGCACAGAGGGAATCAGGTGACCCAGGTAGAGTAGGCAGCCTCGGCCCAGTAACCAAGCTCTGTGCCTGGGTTCTGTGATTCTTCTTCTCCTCTTGGCTGGATTTCAAGTGGTTTTAAAATTTCCCCTGAACCAGATGGTGTGAGCAGGCTGCAGTGAGGGGAGATTAAGAGGCATTCTTCTGGCTCGGTGGGCCCCTCGATGAGCCTATGAGCCGTATCCTGGGGAAGGAGTTGAGGCCCTTGGGCAGGCAGGTTCCACCTTTCCTCCTGCCCCAGGAAGCCTGAGCAGGAGGGTGAGCAGCTGAGGGCCTGGTCCTCATCCCCATCCCAGATTTGAAACTCAGCCTCCCTCCCATCTACTGCTCCCCACCACACACACCTGTCTCTACCACCCCTCTCCATCAGGGGCTTCAAGAATGTTTCTGCTGCGTAGAGAACCCTGGCTCCTACCATATCAAAGTCTCGTATTCTGAGGAAGGGGGAAGGCATCAGGAAACCTAGCCTTCTCCCTCCCACCAGGTTTAGCAGGAAAGCAAAAAAACCCTGTGGGATTACCCCTGGATCTTCTGCCTAACAGGGGTCACTCCATAGATGGGGTGAGTGAGGTAAGGGCTGAGGAGCACCCCCAGTGCCTGTGAATGAGCTTGAGTCTGGACAAGTCCCCGTAATAACTCCTGCTCATCTGAGTGCATTGCTGCTCTCTGGGCCTCAGTTTCCCCACATGTGCAGGGTATGGGGAAAGGGCTCAGATATCTGCAGTGGGGCTCTGCCTTCTTCTCTGTCCATGTGTGAGGTAGACCCTGCTGTCTACCCCCTCCTCCTGGGAAAAATGAGTAGTAAGGGGCAGAGGCCTAGAGAAAGACAGGGACACTGACTTCAGCCCTTGACAGAATGGGAGAGACTACTGATTAGTGTCTGGGCCCAGGTGAAAGTGTGGACCTTGGGGGCAAGTCTCAGCTTCCCCACTTCCTAGTGGTGATCCCTCAGCCTGGTATCTTAACCTCATGAGGTGTTCCCCCATCATTCATGGGTGTCTTTAGTTCCTCCTTCAGTAGGGATGTGAGATTCTGACTCCACTCTGCTCATGGGCGTGGGGGTTAGAATACAACAGAGGGAGCCGCAACCCTGGAGCTTTGTATTTGACCCTGTACGGCTGACTTTCTCCCCTCTAAGCCTCTGGTTTGTCCTCTGTGAAATGAATTAGTAACAGAGCCAACCTGCTGTCAGATGCCCATGGGGATCAAATCCCTTAACGAGTGCCTTGCACACAGTAAACACCTCCTAGAGCATCTGCACACAGTAGGTGTTCAGCTCACGCACATTTTCTCTGAGTCATCTGCTTCTTTTACACAAGAGCTTTGGTCAGCCTGATTTTCTGTCCTGGGCAAGGGGTCACGTTTAGTCAACCCCTCCCACTGAGCCTGACCCCAGGCCTGGCTGGCAGCTGGTCTTGATTGCAAACATCTTCCTTGGGGAGCAGACAGAGGAGTGGACATGTGGCTCTGAATGAAACCCAGGCCTGCCTCCAGGGAGCGGGATGCAGAGCAGCCCAAAGCAAGGGTCAGAGTGTGCACCGCCCTGGTTCCTTTCCCTGCACTTGGAACTGAGGAGAGGTGGTGGCTGTTGTCCCATCCCCCCACTCCCTCCAGACAGAGAAGGTTGCCCCTCTTCCCTCCAAACCGGGCCCAACTTCTCCCTGAGCTCATTCATGGGTGCTCCCAGGAGACAGTGGATTCTCCCAATAGCAGGAATTTTAGAGGTGGTCTTCTCCAACACCCTATCCAACTCTGCATCCTTCTGACAGATTCCTCTAGACCCTGACTTACACACTTGCTGTGACCCAGGGGCTCATGCCACCTGATAAACAGTGACAGACTGACAGGTCGTGATGTTAAAGAACGGGCATCAGCCGACTTGGTATCAGATTCTGGCTCCTTCATTTACTCCCTTATGACCTTGAGCTGGGTCACTTGTGCCCTGAGCCTGTTTATTTATTTGTAAGATGAGGATGACTTTCACTATGTCTGCTGCTGCCATGATTATTATTACTTGAACCACAAGGGTGGTGGTTTAAACCCACCAGCTGCTCCCTGGAAACCCTATACAGGGTTGCTATGGCCACAACTGACTCCACAACACTTAACAACAGCAACGAAGGTTATTATTATTACTATTACTAGTAGTAGATCGTATAACCTTTGTCCGTATAGCTTTGGTTCCTGGAATAAGAAGGGTGCTGTGAGATTCAATCCTCAACTCCACTGGTCTTCCCTCCCTGCCCAGAGATGCTCATTTCCAGAGAATTCCATGACTCAGCTAGAGACAAAAATCCTCTCCTGGATGGGCTGGGCTGCCCCCATCCACTCAGTCTCTGTCCTTTGCTACCTGGAACCCATTCTGACTCCATCTCCTGATTCCAGGTGTTCAGTCTAACACATGGGCTGCCAGTGGGCATGTGAGCCTGAGACCCCACCCAGGGATGAGAAGTCCTTTCCTCAGGGCACACTTTAGCTTGGCAGCAGAATGAGGACTAACACCCAAGCCCTCTAATGCCCAGAAGAGATGCTTGTTCAGGAGTTAATTAAACCTTGTCTTAAATCCGAAAAATCTCAGTCAATTCTATGTGACATAATGCAAGTAAACTTCCAGGATCCAGTTTGCTAAGCCACTCCCGTCCCTGCCCCTGGGGAGCCCGCAGCCTTCTTTGGCAGAGCCAGGCAGGCACAGAAACTAGCCATTATTGAGTGCATGTTGTATACCAAGTGCTGAGCTGCCCTGCCTTGAGGGAATCATTTCGGAACTAAGATGACAGGCACAGAAAGGAACAGTTGCTGATTCCTGAAGCAAAGCATTTCCTGAGCACGAAGGACCTCTGGTAGCATAGTGGTTACGAATTGGGCTGCGAACTGCAAGGTCAGCAGTTCGAAACTACTGGCTGTTCCATGGGAAAAAGATAAGGCTTTCTGCTCCTGTAAAGATTTACAGCCTCAGAAACCCTGTACAGGGTCGCTATGAGTTGAAACTGACTCCACAGCCATCACCACCACTGTGCCTCCTCGTCCAGGAAAGCCAGTGAAGCAATGTCTCAGGCCCGGTGGTCTGCTACTCGGGCCTTACTTAGTGAAGTGCTATTTAAGACCCTAGGGTGGAATTGAAGTAGTGGGATTTCCAGGCAGTTGGTTAATTGCAAGGGACTTTATTAGAGTTAAATTGAAATTTTCCTTATTCAATTTTTAATTTTTTAACTGGGATAGTTTACATGGGGGAACATTAGCTTTACACTCATTCTAGCATACATCATTTCATTGCCATAGTTACCATCCTGTCCATGCATCATCACCCAACTAAAGGTTATACCCCTCAGGTTCCCCTCCCCCCACGGTCCTCAGCACACAGCTCCCTTCCCTCCCTGGATCTCAAGTCCTCAGCCACTCCATCTCTTCATGTCATCTTCTCTGTCTCCATCTCAGGCCTTATTCAATTTTTAAATGACTGTCTCCTTGTTGATTTTTTCATTCCTCATCCCACTTGTGGGGTCTTCCCTGGTTAGGTCTCAGGTAGTGGAGAAGGACCAGCTTCTCTCACAGAACCCTTTGTCTCCCCAACTCTGGCTTCTTCCCACCCCCACAGAACAACCACCTTCCATGGGTCCTTTTCCAGGAGACTGTAACCCATTGTGTCCCATGGAGGGGGCACATGGGGCTCCAAACCCATCGCTGATGAATCGATCATTACTCCTAGCTACCATGCAGGACACAGTAGACCTGCCCCATATGGTTTTGAAGGCTGTAAATCTTTATAGACGCAGGCAGCCACATCTTTCTCTTGTGGAGTGCTGGTGGGTTTGAACTGCTGACCTTTAGGGTAGCAGTCCAGTGTTGTTAAGTGCCATCGAGTCAGTCCCAATTCATAGCAACCCTGTATAGGGTTTCTGAGAAGCAGCTGGTGGGTTTGAACTGCCAGCCTTATGGTTTGCAGTCCAGTGCTGATCGTACAGCACCACACCAGGAGTCCAGGAGGCCAGTACTAACTGCTAATGTGTTAATGGCTCTTGACTGGGCCTTAGTGTTTCTACCTGTAGGGTGGTGGGGCTGCCTGGCTCTGCACTGCACTCACCCCATACCCTGTCCCAAGCCCTCCTCCCATAGCTCTTCTTTTGTCACGGGGGGCAAGATTAATTTACACATCTGGCTGAAGATGGTCCTGGCTTCACACATCTGAGTACAACCAGACCCTCCTTACATCCTTCTGTCAGCCCCGTGAGCTGTGGCCCCATTCTACTCTTTCTAGTGTGCCCTGCTGCAAACATGTTCCCACCCTGTGTGTGCTCTAGTGACTAACTAGAGGAGTTTGTAGAAACGAGGGCAAATGCTTCTCAACTCTGGCCCTCAGTTTTTACATCTTTGAAATGGGTCAGATGGCTGGCCCTTAGAGTCTAAAGAGTTAATGGTACTCCACACCATTCCTAAAGGGAAGGGGCTCTGGCTGTGTCCACTCTTGCCAACACTTTGCATAGGGTGACCTGCTTTAGGATGGGAATGGGCAGGAGGTGGAGGAGAGGAGAGCCCCAGGCTTGTGCAGTAAAAGACCAGGCTCTGAGCTGCCCCACTCTTCTGGTTCCCAGCCCAAGGGAGACCCCTGCTGTCCACTATGCTAGTCCCTTTTTCCTTTTCCAGGGCCCCCGTGGACCAGATGGAACAGCTGGGGAGCCAGGCTCCAGAGGCCTGAAGGTACTGCCCCCCCACCCCCATAGTTTGCTTTTCCTCCCACCCCACTGGGTCAGGAATTCCAGAAGCCAACACTCTCACCTTCCTCAACACCAGCCCCTCAGAGACTACAGGGGGTCTGGAGGGCAGGCACTGGGTCGGGGTAAGGGGTTGAGGGCCCGAGAGCTCAACTCCTCCACACTCCTAGTCCTCCCTCAAGCTCAGCATGCAGGAGCAGGGCTGATCAGAGAACACAGAGCAAGACAGTGGTCCTGAGAGACAGTGTGTGAGCGAGAGAAAGATCAAGGGTGAGAGTGGGAGCAAGTGCAGCCCTCCTCCCAGACCCTGGAAACCCTGTCTGCCTTTGGCAGCCCCATCAATAGGAACAGCCACTCACCCTGCTGGGCCTTAGTTTTCCCACCTGTGCAATGGGAACTGGCGGGACGCTGTGATCTCTCAGTTCCTTTCATCTCTCCTGGTGAAGTGTGTGGGGGCAGTGGGGGAACCATCATTCTTTATGAAGGGTCTTCCCCACTTTCATGTGCTTTGCTCCTTTCAGGGCCCTCCAGGACCACAGGGCAGACCGGGCCAATCTGGGCAGCAGGTATGCCCCTAACTCCCCTCCCACCAGAAGGCCAGGCCCCTCAGGCTCCTCTCTACTCCATCTTTGAGGTGAGGATCTCCCACAGCCTGCCCTGGCCTTCAACCCCTAAAAACCCCAAATGTGCTTCCAGGGAGCGTCTGGTGACCGAGGGTACGCAGGCCCTCAAGGCTTTCCTGTAAGTAGTACCAGTTCTTGGAATTTTCTACATGGGACTATGAGTGGGTGGGTGGGTGGGTGCATACAGTAGCCACTTTAACCAAGTTCCCATCTTTTGTGGAGACCCTAAAAGCTCTAGATGTCTGGTCCCTGCACCAAATACCTGCCAGCATGTCTCCCCCCATCTCTGAGTCTGTCTTCTCCTCTGTCACATGGGGTAGGAGAGTAGAACACTGTCATAAGTTCTACTGAGGCCAAGGGGACTGGCAGTCTGGGGAAGGCCCTGGAGGGATTAAGGTCTTCTTTGGTCTCTTCAGGGCATCCAGGGTCCCTCAGGTCCTCCAGGCACCAAGGGCCTCCCAGGAGAACCGGTAAGTGTCCTTTCCTCCTCTTTTGTGTTGGTATCGCTGGCAAGCTGGTGTCAGGTGGGTCACCCATCTGAGGGTGTGAACCATGTGGTCAGGCAAGGAGAGAATCTAGAGGGAGACAGTCCTAGGGCACCACCACCCTGATGGGACAGGATTTGGGGAGGTGAAGAGAGCGTGAGAGCGCTAGACAGGGACTCAAGAGACCTGGGTTCCAGTCTAAGTTCGCCCTGCCTCCATCCAGTCTCAGTGTTCTTACCAGCAAAACGAGGATAATTGTCTACCTTGCCATTCTGAAGATTAAATGAGAAAATGTATATAGAGGTCTCAACACCATGTAAAATGAAGGAGGAAACAAAGAATCAGGAGGAAGGAAGGATTAGAATAGATTAACAAGATGGATTTGGGACAAACTCGGGTTTAGGGAGACCCATGAAAGGGAATCCTGGTGTGCACTGTGGGATAAAGAACTGGACCGCAAGGTTGTTTTGAACTACGAGGTTGGCGGTTTAAACTCGCCTGTCGCTCCTCAGAAACCATTTCCAGGGCTGCTATGGGTTGGAACTGACTCAATGGCAGTTAACAACAACAACATGAGAGGCTGTGGAGGGTGGTGGGACTGGCCTTGTGCTGAGTAGAGAGAAGGGGACCTAGCTTAGGGTTCTGAGGAGTACGCAAGGTGGAAGAGAATTTGGTCCCCAGGCCACCGCTCTATTCCCACTTCCTGAGGCCCAGAGCAGTTGCCTAGTAGATTAGAAGTCTGGGGGTGGCATTGGGAGCAGATTTCTAGAGGTGAATGGGTTTTAGGCCCTTCCACGTGTGGCGCTATGGGTTAATGCGCCAGACTGCAAAACCATTTGAACTGCAAGGTCGGCTGTTCAAGCTCACCAGCTGCTCCTTGGAAACCCTATACAGGGTTGCTATGGGTCGGAATCGACTCGACGGCACTTAACAACAAAAGGCAGAGGAAACAGTGAGCAAGACTCGAGAGCTTCAGGGTTTCTGAACAGGAGTGAGCCCTACTGGGATTGAGGAAATGAGTAGAGTATACAGAATGGATTGGAGGGGAGAGATGGAAACATCGAGAAGGAGAAACTGCAGACTCCATGACTCTCCATGGGATGTTATGTGGAACCCCTAGGCCCTCACCCGCCTCGAAGAGGGCTTCTCCCAACTGTCTGTGTGTCTGTCTATCTTCTAGGGCCCTCAGGGTCCACAGGGACCAATCGGTTCCCCAGGAGAGATGGGACCCAAGGTGAGTGCGGAGGGCCCCTTGTACTGTTGGGGATGTACAGTCCCTCCCAGCCCCCTACCTCAAGGTCCCTGTCTGCCACTCTGTGCCCTGGCAGGGGAGACAGTCTTGTCCTATGTGCTGCAGATTGGAGGGTAGCTCTGCCCTGGTGGCACAGGGCAAGAAGCTGGCTCCCAGTTGGCAGTTCCTCTCTGTCTGTATCATGGAAAGCAGCAGTGACCCCCGCCCCCAACTTGGACTGCACCCCAGCACAGAGGTGTGATCAAAGAACTAGTCCTCTTAGGGTCAAGCAGCAAAGGACTTGGGAGGATTTAGACACCCCTCCCCCTTCCTCCTACCCCTGAGGATAAAACGGGATATTGGGGGTTATGTAAGGCTGCAGTTATGCCCATGGGGAGAAGCCAGGATCCCCTCCTGTCCTGGTCCTCTTGGCCTGTCTGCAGAGAGAAGGGCTGGGGTCGCTCAGCCCAGCATGGCATCCATTGGCTCCCCACTGTGTTATGTGAATCAGGAAATTTCCTCCGAGGGCTCCTCATGTGGTAAACCACGCTCCTGGGGAGACAGAGCTTCACAGGCACTGGGCAGCCAGAGTCAGACAGCCTGGGCCCAACCACCCTCTCACCCAGCCCCAGCTCAAAGCTTGCAGGAAACTGAGGCCTACCCCCCTCCCTTCCTACTAGGGGCCAGCCCTTGCTCTAGGAGTGACCAATGGCATTTTTGTGCAGGGGCCGCCAGGGCCAGTGGGAGAACTGGGCCTTCCTGGAGAAGCTGGGATGAAGGTGAGCAGGGATGAAAGAAGAGAAACATGACTTGTTAAAACCAGCTCCCAGCTGGCAGCAATGTCCTCCAGACGGAAGAGAACCAGCCTTTCTTGTGCCCAGGATAATGGGTTCTCTGTGCTTGTGGTGGGGGAGCCGGACCTGGCTGTGGCCACAGCAGGGGGTGCCCACTCGGCCCAGAGCCCCCGGCCCTGCCTGGCAATGTTTTCTCTGGCACCTGCCCCTGCCTCCATGCTAGGC
The DNA here is from genome assembly GCF_000296735.1 of Chrysochloris asiatica. NCBI lineage: Eukaryota > Metazoa > Chordata > Mammalia > Afrosoricida > Chrysochloridae > Chrysochloris > Chrysochloris asiatica. The sequence continues at coordinate 12,095,430 of NW_006408599.1, read as the reverse complement.
AACTATACCTCCCATTCTCCATCGATACCATCTGCATTTCAGTGCCGGTATCACTCATTACCTGCCGGGAAACAGGCGTCCATTGATCCCTGGGCTCTGGGAGAACCTCCTCCCGGCTCTGCTACTGGAAAGGGACTCTGCCTTCCATTACGGACCCACAGCGATGAGTGATGCTGGGCTGCCTGAGGGCATTGTTGGAGCAGGTTCTCTTGTGCCTGAATCTCTCTACCATTCAAAAAGGGGGGTGGACCTCTTTGGGACCATCAGACTTGGCTTAGTCCCAGAATCCTTTGCTGAAACAACAATGAAGAAACCCACTCGGACATAAAACAGACAGAAATGGGATTATTCCTATTGGGATGGATCTGGGGGCTCAGAGCCCTGTCTGTCTCCTTGTTTCCCAGACACCAGCAAGAGAACACATCTTGGAAATCATTGATAAGAAAGACCCTTCTGGGGCTCAGGTGACATTCTGGCTGCTTTAGGGCCTCCCACTCATTTCTCAAAAGTTCTCAGGGAGAGCGGAGAAGTGTTTAGTCGCATGTTTGCCATTTGCACTATACAGGTTCCCTCTAATTTCTAGTTATTTCATCCCTTTGTGCCTCAATGTCTTCATCTGTATACAAGACTATCATTGGTACCTTCCTGTTGTGGAAATTAAATGCGTGGGCATAGAAAAGTACTTAGAATGGCATTGTGTACGTTTTTAGCCATGTTGATGAGGGTGATGATGGTGGTGAGCCTGATGACCCGTCTACCATGTGACCAGGATTGACTTGGAAAAGGGCTATAGTTAGTTTGGGGTTCTTTGGAAGTGCCCCAGCCACTTCAAATTAGAGCTGTTGAAAATGGAATGACATGAAGGACTAGGGCTGACTTCACCCCTGATGGACTTGTGTTTGGTTTCTCCTAGGGTGACCTTGGACCCCTGGGTGCCCCTGGTGAGCAGGGCCTTGTTGGGCAGCGGGTAAGTTGAACCAAATTCATTCTCCATGGAAAACCACTGGAGTGTCTCATTGCGTGCTTGAGGGAGAGAGGGGGACAGGGAAGGCCTTAACTTCCTTGAGCCTCAGCTCACTGGCACAAATAGACCACGAATCTCCACAGCCTTGTTCATTGTAGGCTAGCATTTCCACTACATAGAAATGCTCTTCAGAAAAGCAATTCTGTGGTCAAACTGTTTACGATTCACTGCAAACTCAGGGCTCTCTTTTACACATTAACCGCACATAGCATTTGCAAGACTCTGAGAAGGCCTGCAATTAAGAAACTGGTTTCACTTGGACTAATTCAGGATCCCCAAATTTCCTTGACCTCTGTGCACTTTTATTGTCAATCACCCTTTATAAGCACAAAACAAAAACCAACCAAGTAACAATGTTCCCTTACCAAAAGAAACCCACAAAGCTTCGCTTCTCTAAGACACATTATGAAATCATATTCATCTTTCTATGCTTTGCACTTGATTTTAAGGCCCCTGCCTGAATGTGGACCCCAAGGCACTGTGAGGTGTATAGGGCAGCTATCTTCTAGACCATATACATGGGGAATCCAAGAGGCAGAGGAAGTTAGTATGGGCCACAGATCTTGGGGGAGCCCCTAACCAAAGCCTCCTCAATTCTCATCTTTCTTTTTTCTAATGCCTCATGCTACTTCTAGTTCATGATTAACAGATTCTGCACAAACTATGTTAAAACATGAAAAGAGATAGTCACGGGGCAAGAGAGGATAACCTTGGATCTTGGACAGCTGAGATGGCAGAGCATGTGTGTCAACCGAAATTGGTTGGTAGAGTCTACCTGGAGTGTCACATTAAGGAGGACCCTAAGGGTCCATCTAAGGAGCACTAGTAGCATAGTGGTTACCAGTCAGGCTGCCAACCTCAAAGTCAGCAGTTCGAAACTACCAGCGGTTCCATGGGAGAAAGATGAGGCATTCTGCTCCCATAAAGATTTACAGCCACGGAAACCCTGTGCAGGGTTGCTATGAGTCGGAACCAACTCCACGGTACTTAACAACAACAACAAGGCTCCATCTAGGCTCAGTAGGAAAGACAGTGAGCATTCATTCAATGCCCTCTGTGTGCTGGCCTCTTCTCTCAGGCCATTGAGAATACAGTAGAGAAAGTGTGCAGCCTAATGGATTGATTAGTGATGTCTGCCATGGGCACAGAGAGGGCAGACTCTACATGCCTGTCACATCTTTGTTATTCCTACATCTGATGGCCTTCCAGTTCAGACTCTGAACAGTTATGAGCTTTGAATTCAGAGAAGAGACTCAAACTTAGTTTGCCTGTCACCTTGAGAAACTGAGGAGTGCAGGGCCATAACCTTGGAGCTGGAAGACCAAGCAGGGAACCTGGCTGAGGGTCAGACAATATCATTCCCACACTAGCTAGTGGACTGAAGGACTCTCTTTCCGCATCTGAGAAAAGGAATTTGACCAAAGAGTTCCATGAGGACTCTCTCCAATTCCAATAGTACACCACCATATTTGGGGTGCTTAGACTGTGCCTTGCAGCGGTCCCTAAAGGAAGTCATATCAGCCCCACTTTGCAGATGAGAAAACAGATGCTCCTGGGGACTAAGTAGTTTGCATGTTGTCAAACAGCCAGTGCATGGGAAACCCAGTAGTGACATTAAGGTCTTTCCGATGGTAAAGCCCATTCTTAACCCTATGTTGTACTGCCTCCCTGCTCCAACCACCACCCATCCAGGGTGGCTCCAGCATCGGGACTTTCTAACTCCTGATCTAATTTAATTTTCCACCCCGCCACCCGAAAGACAGAGCAGTCTGTGGTCTGGAGGTCTGTTCCCCCATTCTGGAGAGCAAAAGACATATGCCTCAACCCTCCCACTTGTTCATTAATTAACTACCGTTTTCTGTGCACCCATTGTGTGCCAAGGCCTCTAGGGGCTCCACTGCCTGCAGAGCTACCTTCTGGAGCTTGGGGTCCTGTTCTAGAAAGAGGGGAGCAAGTAAAAGCAGGCTGGGGGCTCTTCTCAGTAATGTCCCTCATCTTTCCTCATCCTTCTTTCTAGGGAGAGCCAGGCCTGGAGGGTGACAGTGGACCCACAGGGCCTGACGGGTTGAAGGTAAGTATGCCCAGCCCCCACTACCCTCCCACCCAAACCCAAGTTTCTTCCTGGGACCCGTCAAGCACTGGGATCAGACCTCAGAGTGTAGGGCTCTCCTCTGTGAGCCATCTGCCTTCTGATGACTTCATTCACTCATGGTCCATGGCTTAGAGTAGAGAATCCAACATTCAAACCCAAGACTTATTGGCACCGAAGTCTGTGACTTCATTCTTGCATCTAAACTAAACTGTTGTTGCTAAGTGCTGTGGAGTCGGTTCCAACTCATAGTGACTCTGTCTAGGGTTTCTGAGGAGCAGCTGGTGAGTTTGAACTGCAGGCTTTGTGGTTCAAACCAATCTGGCTAAACTAAGTAAGTAGAGGACTCAAATTGCATAATCTCAGGGTGGCAGGGCTCCTCAGATGTCACTGCCTGATCCAACTGCCACCTAAGGCTTAAAGCTTCCCCCTACCTCCACACCCTACTGCCTCCACAGTGCCCTGGGTCCTGGGGGTGAGCCAGTGTCCAGACTGCAGTTTCTTCATCTTCCTGGCTGTCCTTGATGTTTTTTTTCTTACAAGGGTGATAGCAACCCCTGTCTGTTATCCCCATCTGTCTTCTTTGTCCCCGTCATTGCTGTGTTCCCAGACACAACCTGGCCCTGGCTCAAGAGGCCTGGTGTGTTTGGCAGCCCTTCCCCTTCCTTTGCTTGGTGTCTGCTGCCTTCTGTGGTGATGCTGATGGACAGGGTGGCTCAAGGCCTTGTGTCGTCACTGTACACAGATCCATCCTCCTCCCCTCCCCATTTAATTCTGCCACCAACCCTGTGAGGTAGACACCTTGATGTTCTTGTGTGCTGACAAGTCAAATCCAACTGATTTGACTCTATGTGACAGGAGAGCTGCCCCATAGGTTTTCCCAGGCTGTCTGTCATCTTTACAGTGAGTCCTGGTGGCGTGGTGGGTTACATGCTGGGCTGCTAAGCACAAGGTCAACAGTTCAAATTCACCAACCGCTCCATGGGAGAAAGATGAGGCGTTCTGCTCTCGTGAAGAAAATAGCCTCAGAAAACCTATTCAGGGTCTATGAGTTGGAACCAACTCGATAGCACCTGACTACCACCACCAATCTTTACAGTAATATTGCTAGGTCTTTTCTCCTGGGGAGTGGCTGGTGGATCCGAACTGTTTGCCTTTGGCTTAGCAGTCAAGTGTTTAAATATTGTGCCACCAGAGCTTGAGAGGTGAGGAAACTGAGGCACTATGTGGCAGACCCCACTTCTCTCTGGAGTCTTTGCTGAGGTGATACGGGTGTCCTTCAGGCTTCATTGCCTCATAGAGCCTTTCTTGCAAAACCAAGTCTACCTTAGTCCTTGACCTGCTGATTCCCACTTTCACTCCCTCCGGACCAGGTTACTGGTCCTCAGTGAACCCCAGGAGGGCATCTGTCTTCTTCATGATGTTTGCCTCGAATCGCCCTTCAGGGTTATAACACCTCTAGGGTGCGCACAGCACTTTTCTATAAGAAATAGGATCCTTTTATGCTCATTATCTCTTGAGTTTGCTGACAGCCAGTTAATGGGAGGCAGACACACTCTCCCATGAATGCAAGAGAACTATCTTAGTTTGCAACGTACTTTGTTTCTTACAAGATAAACATGTTCTCAGTACAGTCTTTGATTGAGAAAACATACAGATTCTTCTATTCAAATACATGTGTTAAAGTTGTTGTTGCTGTTAAGTGCCGTCGAGTTGGTTTGTTTCATATGTACTGAAGAGAGTTATCCAAATTTTCAGTTTACACTGTGTGTATGAAGGATGTGAAAGTGCCCAGCCCATTCTTTGACTGAGGAAACCTTGTGGAGCTTTTCTTACTCATGTACATGAAGTCACTACCTGTAGTCAAACTGCATCATGGGCAGCAAGGACGCAAAAGCACCCAACGTATGCTTTGAAAAATAGCTAACTTTTATCCAAAATATATCATGTGCTAGGTGGATTGTCCCTTTCAATCCTCATAGTGACCCTCGGGTCCTTGTTTTACCAGTGCTTACCTATGTTCTCACAGCTATTGAGTGCTGGCTGCAAGATCTGAACTTAGTCAATGTGCCCTCAATAGTGAGAGAGGTGTTGTTGCTAAGCAGATGTTGTACGTGCCATCCAGTTGAATCCATCTCTTGATGACCCCATGTGTGCGGAGTAGAACTGCTTCATGAGGTTCTCAAGGCTGTCACCTTTAGGAAACAGATTGCCAGGTCTTTCTTCTGAGGTGCCTTTTGAAGTGTCAGAATTCTAACATTTTTGGCTAGTGATTGAACTCTTACCTATTTGCATCAAGGGATTAGGAAGACCCGGGAGTACTGGCTTCTCATCCAGGCTCTGCCATTGACTTACTACATGATGATAGTCTTCCAACTCCCTCTGGGCCTCAGTCTCCCCACCTGTAAATTGAGCAGCTTGAATTAGACAGTTGTAAATCTCTTCTGAAGGGTGACAGATGTCCTAGGATTCTGGGTTTCTCCAAGACACCCCCATGCCCCCACTCCAGAGTCCATTGTGCATAGGATGTACAAGGCCACCCTCCCCAGTGGTGCAGTATCCAGGTTGTGGGGGTCTGGACAGTTCCTGGAGGTCTCAGGCAGAGCTCAGGAAGCCAGGCTAGGACCCCAACAGCAAACCAATCCAGTACCAGAAAAGGCTGCCTGTCCCTGAGAGCTGGAAGAGCAGGTGGTTAGGATGGCAAGTCAGAATGGGATCCTGGAGCCAGAGAAGCTGTCTAGTGTCACCTGGGCCAGCTCCCTGTCTCTGTGCCAGGCTGAGCTTGGAATCGGAACTTCTCCATGGGAAGGAACTTCAGAAACCAGCCTTCCAGCTCCATCATGGTGCCCAGACCTACTCTCACAGATTCAGAGTCGTCCCCCCTACCCACCCACCCAGCCCCCATCTTGTCATCTCTGGACCAATCCATGGAAAATCCTCCCTGAGTTAGAAACACCCCAGCAATTCCCCCACCTCAGCCTCCTGAACTCACAGTGTCTACTGGCCTGGTCTATTAAAGCTGTGTGCTTCTCCCAGCCAGCCCAAGCCAGACTCTGCTATTCCATGATGTCCACACCCTACTCTCTCTGCTCTGGATGTAGTAGGTGTTGTTAAGTGCCGTCAAGTTGGTTCTGACCCATAGCAAACCTGTATAGGATTTTCAAGAAGCAGCTGGTGAGCTTGAACCACTGACCTTGTGGTTCAATCGACTTTGTAGTTCAGCACATTAACCCACAGTGCCACACTACACACCAGGACGCCCTGCTCTGGATACAGCCCAGTTTATCAATGTCCCTTATAAAGTGTGGCACCAGGAAAGAAAACTGCCAATGGTGCACTCTGCTTTTCCGAGCTTGCTCCCCCTCCCACCTCTTCTTCTACCCACGACTCCATGCTGTCTCCTGAGGACTCTGACAGTGACAGTGAAAACACATGGAGACCAGCCACGGGCCCCACAGGCCTGTCAGCTCGGAGGAGGATGCTGCTCTAAAGGCCACTGCCCATGCTTCACCCCATGGCACCTGCTGAGACCACAGTGCCAAGGAGTACCTGTGCCCCATCCTGGCAGAGCCCAACCTTCCCCTCACCCTGGGAGCATTTGAGGATGCCAGCGATGAGACAAGGAGCTTGGAGATAAGCTTTTGTGGCTTGTTAAATGGAGAGCCATGAAAAGCCAGTGTCCCTTTGGCTCATATATCCCAGGCCAAAGGTAGCCTTCCAACCAGATGACCTCAGGTGACCCAAACCCCTCAAGTCCCAAGACGACCTTGATTACATCCCTAACTCGCCCACCCCCAGCCTCCCATTTGTTAAGAACAAATCATTTTTTTTAAAGCAAGGGTTGAAATTATATATATATATATATAATA
>NW_006408599.1:11990271-12088003 GCF_000296735.1 Chrysochloris asiatica | reverse complement strand
CTACTCCCGTAAAGATTTACACCCTCGGAAACCCTATACAGGGTCGCTATGGGTCGGAACCGACTCGACGGCACTTAACAACAACAACAACAAAGCTAATTCTTTAAAAGAGTGCAATGCTCACAGAAGATACGCTTTACTGCTTAAGATACAACTTTTTTTTTGCTTCAAAGAAAACTTTAGGGGATAGTTTTGATTCAAGGTTTACAGTTCACAGGTAATCTCATGGCAGTAGGTTTGGGGGAGCACCCAGCTTCAGTGGCTCCAGAAAGTCAAGATTCCACTGAGGATTTGAAATTCTGTCAAAGAGTTACTGTAATGATTAAAACAAGTAATCTTTGTAGTGTCTGGTGCATAAATCTTGGACAAAAGTTGAACCTTACTAGGGGTCACTTTCACCATTTTCTATTGACACTCAAAATAGATAATGAGGCAGGACAACTTGATTTCTTCCAACCTCAGTTTCCTCATCTATAAAATGGGGCAAAAAGACTACCTAGCTCAGACTTCTGTGAGGATTAAGTCATTTCACACAGGAAAGCCTTTGGGACAGGGTCCAGATGTGGTCAGTGCTCTCAGCCAGTGAGAATAGAACCGCACTGGAGCAGGCGGCAGTGGGAGGACTTGCTCAAGATAGAGTTGCTCCTGTTAAGTGCTGTCGAGTCAGTTCCGACCCATAGTGACCCTGTATAGGATTTCCAAGGAGCAGCTGATGACATTGAACCACTGACCTTACAGTTCAAACCAACTTTGCAGTTCAGCACATTAGTCCACAGCACTACATCAGGACTCCCAAGATAGAGTAAGACATTCAAAATACAAACAAGACAGACAGCCATTGGGCATGCAATTAGATTAGATTCTGGCACCTTTATAACTTAGTTTACCGCCAGCTTGTTTCAGCAGCCCGTAACCGTTGCTTCACTGTTCCCACCAGACCGTTATCTAGTCTTAATTAGCACTGTTCCTGCCATCACTATGGTGGTAAACTGCTTATCTGTAAGCAAGCGTGGGAATTGGAACTCAATAGAATGGAAAGGGCTGGTTCAGAATGGAAGAATTGCATTTTAGCCTTGATGAAAACTGCATTCAGACTGAAAAGATTCTTGTCTCCCTGAGGTCTCTTACCCTCCAGACCTGCCCCTGTCATGAAATTTTCATGAGGGAGAGTGTGCTTAGTAGCCTGTCTTCTCTCCTGACCAGGCAAGCATCTATAGACGCTGCCACATCTGGGACTGTTTACTGTGCTGTTTGAACCATGCCAGCCCTGGCCCTCTGCCCTCAGATGGATTTGGTTACTACTAATAAGTTCTCTCTCTTTCTCCCCTCCTCATGTCCTCCCTACCCAGGGGGACAGAGGTGACCCAGGGCCTGATGGTGAACGTGGTGAGAAAGGCCAGGAGGGGCTGATGGGCGATGATGGGCCCCCAGGGCCCCCTGGAATCACTGGCGTCCGGGTAAGTGTGTGTGTCTGGGTGCCATCGCTTGGGGCTCCTTTTTTTGCTGGTCCAGGGAGCTGGGAGGAGCCTGTACAGCCACTACCTAAGTGATCTCTTGCAGTGGTCCTTCTACCACTGAGAAGTTCCCCAGAGTACTAATCTGACCATGTCTCTCCCTTACCTACCCTCTATGGCTCCCTAGTGCTCTCAGAACAAACTTCACTCTCCTTATCCTGCCTTGTCAGCCCTGCACCAACCTGGTCCCTGCCAGCCTCATTCATTCCAGTCCCACATTGAGCCACACTGAGCTTGTGCACAAACCATGCTCTTACCCCCTGAGCTTTTGCTGTTACCTCCTTCTAAGATACTCTCCCTTCCTCACGTCTCTGTCACCGATTTTGGCCTTCAGCTATCATCACAGACAACAACTTCTCTAGGAAGTGTCCCCTGACCCCAGGCTGGGCCATTGGCTTCAGTGACACCACCCCCAGTGTATAAGTATCATGCACCTTTATGGCCTTAACACCCAAAATCAGTGACTGCCACATAGGAGGGACCAAACCTGTTTATTGGTCAATCTGGGCTTCCATCCTACCAAAAAATCATTTAGTCAGTCCACAAACTCATGACTCACGTCTGCATCCCCGGGCCCCCTGAGGACGATGAAGTGAATCCCACAACATCCCTGCCCTTGAGCGACATAGAACCTGGTCGGGAAAGGATAAGAACTGCCATGTTCGATATATGTAGACCCCCTGCCTGAATGCTTTCCAGAACATTCCCTCTTTGATACACTTTGATGCTGACAGTAAACCTCTGAAGACTCTGAGAATCAGAGAGGTTAAGGGACTTGCCCAGTCTCACACAGGTAAGAAATGTCAGATCTGGGATTTGAACTCCAGCCTGTCTGATTGTATACACATTACTCTTCTAACCCAGGGCTCAGGTTGGGCATCTGGGAGGGAGAAAGTAGGAGCCTGCTAGGGCCTGATTTCAGAGTGCCTCCCAAGCTAGACTGTTGGTTTGGGCCTTGACTTTGAGGTTTGCAAAGTTGAGCAGGCTGTTTGTGACCTGGGAGCAGCACTTTCCTAGTGTGGGGCCAGTTCATTGGAACTGCTTGGGGCCAGTGGATTAGGCAGCCCTGCAGCTAAGCTGCCCAGAGTACAGGCCTACTGGCATTCTACCTGCAGGCCGGGTGTTGAGATCTCGAGCCTCTGCTACCAGCCCATTTCCCTTGAGCTGTGGGTTTCCCTCTTCATCCCCCAAAGGGAGAAACTGGTGTGTCACTGGCCACAGCTGCCCTATGTCCCTCAAGACTTTTTCTGCCTCTTGCCTGTTGAAATGACTAACTCAGGATGGGTCCAAATTAGCTGACAACAAACTGTTATGGGAGAATCATATCTGTTTCCTAAAATAGACCTGAAGTGTTAATCCCCCTTAACAGCTGCAGCAGTAACTAGAGAGACTGCCCTAGGCTTGCAGCAGCAAGGCAGAAATGGTCCAGCGGGAGTCTACAGGAGAGTCTCAGGCCTGAGCCTCCATCAGTAACTTGCTGTTCGACCTTTCACTAGCCTCTTGCTCTCTCTGAGCCTGCTTTGCCTGCATAGTAAGATGAAGGATTTGGAAGGAATGTGCTCAAAGACGCTTTTGAAGTCCGAAGTCTCAGGGGCATTTGTGTGTGTGTGAATTTTTGAGTGTCATGACTGGAATGGGCAGTAACATGTGCCAGAAATAGCCCTGGACTTAGAGTCCAAAAACTGATCCCTAGTCCTGGCTCGAGCACTCACTCTCTGTGTGACCTTGGATGAATCACTGCCCATCTCTGAGTCTTGGATTTTGCGTTTACAAAGGGTAAATGAAGCTCCAGATAGGAAAACACTGTATACAATGCACCAGGAATGTCAGAGATTGTCTCTGTGCATCTGGGTGAGGAAATGAGTGGGAACCTGCAGTGGTGGGTGGTGCCGGTGATGGTGGTATGGGGCAGGGGCAGTGGCAGTGGTGGTGGCAGTAGTGGTGCTGATGGTAGAGATACAGATGGTGATGATGCTGGTGGCAGTGGTGACAGAGTTAAAGTGGGTGTTTTGCCGTCACCTCCAGTTCTCATGTACCAGAAGTGGAAAGTGGTTCGCTGGGGCCAGACTAAATGTGTATCGGGTTGTGGAGTCACTAAGGGGCCAGTGTTTGATTCTTTGGCATTAGGACTGCAGATCAAATATTTCCCATTCTGTGTCCTGGAAGAGTAATAGAGAGCTTAAAAATAGAATGTTATGAGCCACCAGGGCCTTTCCAGAATTGCATGTATATGGAAAGGGCCCAGCAACCACCCTGATTCTTGTGCTACGCCCTTACTCAGGGTTTCCCACAGTGGGAGAGGTCTCAGCTGCAGAGGGCCTGGAGAAGAAGTTGCGCCTGCCCTAGGGGAGAACCAGCTTCCGTCTCCCTGGCCCTGTACTAAATGTTTTGACTTTGACTCATTTCTCTCCTTTACCAGGGATCAGTCATTGTAGTCATTTCAATCCACCATCAGATTTGTTGTTATGATTGTTAAGTGTCGTGCAGTCAGTTCAGACTCATGGTGACCCTGTATAGAGTTTCCAAGGAGTGGCAGCTGATAGGTTTGAACTTCCGACCTTGTGGTTCAAATCGAACTTGCGTTCCAGTACTTATCCTGCATCGCTCCACCGTACTTCATCACCAGACTTATCAGCCCCTTTATCATGATGTCATCATTGCCAGGCCAATCTGGGGCACAGGGAACAGAGCAGAATCTAAGGGCCCATGCCTCACTTCCAGCCTGGCTGGGGAATCCAGGGGTAGCATCTGTTTCTGACTAAGCTTCAATTTCTTTATCTCTGAAATGGGGTCATAATCACTTCCTCCCAACGCTGTTGTAAGAATTGCATGAAATGTCTATGTGGGGTGTAGACACAATATCTGGCCTGTGGTTCAAGGCCAGGAGGATTATTGCATTTTATTACTGAAGAAACCAGAGACCTGGGGATTTTCTAGCCAGGCAGTGTCCAAGAAGAATAGAATACGACAAGAAATGAAGTCCAGATGCATGCCACAACGTGATGAACCTTGAAATCAGCATGCTGAGTGAGATAAATCAATCACACAGTGTATGATCTCACTTTAAGAAATATGCAAATATAGAGAAACCAAAATTTGTAAGTATTAGTGGTTACTAGGAATCATAGAAGGAGCTCTGGTAGTGTAGTAGTTACAAATCGGGCTGCTAATCTCATGGTCAGCAGTTCAAAACTACCAGCTATTCTGCAGGAGAAAGATGAGGCTTTCGGCTTCCGTAAAGATTTACAGCATTGGAAACCCTGTATACGATCCTCGCTATGAGTCAGAACTGACTCCATGGCACATAACAACAACAACAACAAGGGACGGTGGTAGTTGTTGTTAAGTGCCATTGAGCCGATTCCGACTCTTAGCGACTCTGTATAGAGTTTCTTGCTCCTGTGGAGTGACTGGTGGGCTTAAACTTTTGACCTTGTGGTTTACAGTCTAGTGTTTATCCTACAGAGCCACTGTGCTTCCATAGGGCACATTGAGTTTATGTTAATGGTGATGAAATGATTTAGAAAAGGACAGCAAGAATGGTTTACAACTTGAAGAATGTAATCAGTGTCACTGAAATGTCCATGTAGAAATTGTTGAGATAGCTTTATTTGGCTAAATATACCAAGTATTTTTAACACAAAACAATAAAATAGAATACTGGCCACTTGTGTCATTTAAACTTTTTCTTGTAACCACATAAAAGTAAAAAGAAACAGATGGAATTCATTTTGATAAGATATTTTAATTAACTCAGTATATCCAAAATATTATCGTTTCAATATGTAATTAATATAAAAAATCATTAATGAGATAATTTATAATCTTTTTAAACTAAATCTTTTGAATTAATTCAGATGTTAAATTATCGCTGAAAATACTCTATCTGTACCTCAGTTTTAAACATTTTCAAAGTTGAAAAAGTAGACGCATATGCTCAAGTTTCTAAACATACTTGAAAATTTTCCAATTAACTGAACTGAGTATCAGTTTTAAATTTTGATTTTGAATTAAATTAAATTCAGTCACTGTAGCCACATTCCACGTGCTCAGTGGCTGCCCATTGGACCATAAAAGGCCAGATCCAAGACTTTCAGATCAGAAGTGGGGAAACTGTGGGGAAAAGAGAAGGAGAGGGGCGTGTCCAGGTCATCTGAGAGTAGCAGGATGCAGGCAGTCTGTGATTGGGCCCTTCCAGGGTCTGCGGCATCCTGGTCGTTCCCTTTGGTTTAGAGTTGTCTCCAGTTTTTTCTATGTTGTGCCTTTTGAGCAGACTTTCTCCTTGTGTTGAATCAGAGCTGCCCCGACACACACACCAGCAATTTCCCCCACTGGCCTTCCCAGTGGTCAGCTGCAGCCATCTGCAGACAGGAATCAGGCCCTCTGGGTGGCCCAGGTGTTCCTTGTTCCTCTAGGACCGCCTCTCCTGCCTCTCCTCCCTCACAGTTAGTCTGTGTCCTTTTAAAGCACTACTCCCCCTCAAGACTGGACCTTCACCTCTTGTTCTACAGCCTAAATCTCAGTTCACACAGCCAGAGGACTGAGACAAACCATTCTTAGTGCTTTCCAGGACTGTAAATCTTCTTCCCAGTTCCCTTTGAGGCTTGGGCCTTGAGGGATTATTCTCTGGGAAGTGTCAAGAAGTCCCTTCCAGACCAGAAAAACTGCCCACTCTACCCCCTCATTCCAGCTCAGATCCAGTGTCAGTTCCCCTACTCTTTCTCCCACCCCTCTACGTTACTCACACAAGCACACTTACACACACTTACACACTTTTGAGTGGTTTCCCTGACCTGGAGACAAAGCCAGATGAGGCCCCAGGCTGAGCAGGTTGAGGATTCCTATTGATGCCCCTATTCATTGATTCCAACTCATAGCGACCCTGTAGGACTGCCCCATAGGTTCTGCAAGGCTGTAACCTTTACAGAAACATACGGCCACATGATTCTCCTGAGGAGTGGCTCTTGGCCTTGAATTGTGGACCTTTCGGTCAGCAGCTGCGTGCTTCTTCTCCCTGAGATAGAGTGTCCCAGGCACACACCACCCACCCAGTGTGAGAATAGGAGAGAGGGTGGCAGACCTTCTCAACACAGTGACTCCAGCATGGGACAGAGGGAACTGAGGAGTCCCTCCTGCCCCAGTTCCCAAGAGGGGGCCTTTCAGTGGGACACCACACTAGGAACTGTGTGAAGGTGGGGGAGAGCCTAGTGCTGTTCCCATTGGAGCGGTCCCCAGACACCTAGCGGTAACCATGCCAACAGCGATAGTACAGTTGTATCTAGCATGCACTCTTGCCAGCACTGTTGTAAGCATGCTGCTGTATTAACAAGTTGAACCCTTAAAGTTCCATGAGGCAAAGTCCGCTCCTGTGCCCATTTCACAGATGAGGACCCTGAGGCACGGGGAAGCAAGATCGCATGTGCACAGTCACAATGATATTGAATGAAATGGCACCCTCACTGCTACATGGAGCTGCCTCCAGTTTTCTCTCCTGACTTTTCTCCCTCCTCTCCCTTCAGGGTCCTGAAGGAAAACCAGGCAAGCAAGGAGAGAAGGGCCGGATAGGAACCAAGGTAACCCCGCCTCCTCACCCACTCCTCCTTGTCCCTTGCTACTTCTGGGGCCTAGTGACCGCCTGTCTTTCCTCCCGTTGCAGGGTGCCAAGGGCTACCAAGGACAGCTGGGTGAGATGGGCACCCCAGGAGACCCTGGACCCCCTGGCACCCCAGGCCCTAAAGGATCTCGGGGCAGTCTGGGACCAACGGTGAGGACCCTCTGGTTGCTATAGGGAGGTGTCCAGCATGGGACAGAGGGAGCTGAGGGCAGAAAGGGAGGTGCCAGGATGTCAGAAGTGCCAGGTTCCCTGTACTGGTTTTGCCCACCCTAGTGGTCAGCTACATACAGCCCTGGGCATTCACATCCCGGCTGCCTCTTCTGGATCATGGACCCCTTTAGGCACCTGCAGGAAGCTGCAGTCCTTCTCCCTGGAACAGTAAGCACAACGCCAAAGATTTCTTGCAATTTGTAGAGGTCTATAGCATTGCGAGGTAATATGCACTGAACTACAAGGTCGTTTTGAACTGAAAGGTGGGTGGTTCAAGCTCACCATTTGCTTCTTGGAAACCCTATACAGGATCACTATGAGTCAGAACTAACTCAGTGGCACTTAATAACAACAACAACATGGGTTCGCTGGAGTCCTGGTGTGATGCTGTAGTATAAGCGCTGGACTGCCAACCACAAGGTTGACAGTTTAAACCCACTAGCAGCTCCTCGGAAACACTATACAAAGTCACTATGATTTGGAACTGACTCAAAGGCACTTAACAACAGCATTCGTCCCCTGGGAAACAGCTCCCGTTGAAGTTAAAGTGCTCAGCTGCTAGTTAACAGGTCGGTGGTTCTAAACCATCAGCCACTCTGCAGGAGAAAGATGTGGCAATCGGCTTCCATAAAGATTTGCAGCCTTGGAAGCCCTATTGGGGAGTACTACTCTGCCATAGGAGCTCTGCTAGGAGAATCAGCTCAAACAAAGCCTTCCGAAGTCCTTGATATACCCTTGTAAGACCCTGGTGAGAGCAGGGGCAGAAGAGGGTGATGGAGCATCTCTGAGCAGCAGGTAGTGTGTACTGGTTTGTGGTAGTGACCCGTTCCTGTGATGTAAATACTCACACCATGGTTGATTTCAAACTGCCACCATGAGGTTGCTGAACGTAGAGTTGGGAGTGATGCTCAGGGGTGCTCTGTTTTGTAGTATCTGTGCCACACAGACAAAAGAGCTGAAATACCCCCAGGAGCTCGGGCAATAGTTAAATGTACTAGCACAATTAGGAAGAGGTGAGTTTGGAGTAAGTGCCTCCTTTGTTTTGGTTCGATTTATATAATTCCAAGTTTTCATCATTTAGCTTTTCGGAGGAGCTCTGTTTTACAACTGACTCACAAAATTCCTGAATATTTAGCAATTAGCTCTCCTGAGCCCCTGGAGCCGGGATTAAGAAGGGCTGGGGAGAGGGCTGCTTCAAGGAGGGAGGCTGGAACTCCAAGGAGTAGGTTCTGAACTGAGTGGGTGTGCCAGGCTGCAGGGCTGGAGCCTGGGGCCAGACTACGCCTAGGTTCCTGCCGGGAGAACCAACGAGGGTCTCCTCTTCTCATAGGGTGCTCCCGGACGGATGGGGCCCCAAGGAGAACCAGGACTGGCTGGTTATGACGTAAGACAATGCTGCCTTAAGGAGCTCTCTCCTCTCCCCCTCCCCGGGAAATGTCCCCACCAACTCCCAGCCCAGGCTTAGCCTTGGGGTCACTGAAGGTGGCACTATCACCTGTCCAGAGAGCACGTGGGCCCATAGACGAGGTGGAGTAGGGTGCATTCACATCCCTGAGTCCTCAGTGGGTGCCGCACACACTGCATGTCCTGTCTCCCCTTGCTTTCTGTAGGAGGGAGGAGGCTTAGCTCATTTTTGCATTGAAGTTCACAGCCCTGCTCAGAGGTGGTTGAGTCAAACCCACTTACAGCTTTGGGGAGATCTGGCCTCAGAGGGCTCTAGGGGACCTAGAGGGGGGTGCACCTAGAGTTCTGGCCATGGTGTGGGCAGTCTGTAGGCACCAGTTCCTTGACCCTGCCCAGAGGACAGCACCTGGCTCTCCTGAGATGTGGCCTTGGCTCTGCTCCAAGGTGGGGCAGGCAGAGCCCCACCAGTCAAGCTGAGTAACCACTAAGGCCTGGCTGAGCCAAACCCACATAGCACGTCTGGGGCCTGCTCAGTGCCACACTGCAGTGCAGGAGAGCCAGGGCCAAGACATGCAGTCGTATTTCCATCTCTGACCCTCTGCCCTTTCATTGTGGCCCCTCCGGAGACCTTAAGACCCCCTTCTAGTTCCCTGACCTGTCACCACCTTAATTTCCTGCAGGGACACAAAGGCATTGTGGGACCCCTTGGACCTCCTGGACCAAAAGGTGAAAAGGTGGGTGTTTGGCTTTGGAAGCTCCCCTGTATCCACAGCCAAGCTCAGTTCTAGGGGAAGCAGGAACAAGCTCCTGGGTACCTGTGCTTGACTCACCCCCTGTTCACAGCCTTCAAGGGCATTGCCACTGCTGCGGTGCTCACCGGAAGGACCTTCAGTGGACGTATGTACTGGGTATTGTCTCTGTGCCTGGCAGTGGTGGACAATAGCAGACACAGTTCTCATCCTCGTGGAGTAATAAACACCAATCATATATGTCCTGTACCAGTTGGCTCTTGTTCATGGCAATTCCATGTGTGTCAGAGTAAAACAATGCTTCATAGGGCTTTCAATGGCTGATATTTTGAAAGTAGATTGAGAGGTCTTTCTTTCTGGATGGCTGGACTCAAACATGCAATCTTTTGATTAGCAGCCAAGCTCATTAACTGTTTACGATACCCAGGGGCACCTATATAATGAGTAGAACTGCGTGAGTGAGTCCGTTACTGCGTGCCTATGAATGAAGTCACTCAGTAAGAGCAGGGAGGGAACATGAGCGGGGTAGGGTTTGGGATGAGTGAGGAACACCATTGAGACCAAGGGGAAGGAATGTCTGTTCCCCACCGTGTGGCTCCAGATTCCACAGAGGAAAGAAACTTCCAGAAGAAGCCTTGTTGGTCATCGAACCCTGACCCATTGTGCAGGAAACACTGGGAGCCAGAAAGGCCAAGCATCATCACCGGATCACACAAGGCAGTGCCTGGGCAGCTCCAGAACCCAAGTCTCTGAATCCCGCTCCCTCTAATTATTTCTTGGAATGCCTCCGAGCAGGCCTGCCCCTGGCCCCCTTTCTCCCCAGCCGCCCTGACTTTTGCTGCGTCAGCTGCCTACTAACTAAATCCCGCTGTCAGTGAATCACCCTGGCCTGGCTTACTGTCCAGCTGGCCCCTTCCTTCTTGGAGAAGAGCAGCGATTCCATCAGAGCAGAGTAGAGTAGCCTGCAGGACAGATCCCACAGGAAGCTGACAGACTTCCAGTCCCTCTTCCAGCCCTTGCTGTCTACCACGACTGGCACGGAATGGGTTAACCCAGACCTGGAAACAAGGAGGAGTCAGTGGACCCTCAAACCTTCGCTCTGACCATCTGCAACTTCAGAAGCAGACCACGTGGCTGAGAATGGGACCCTGACACGCAATCTCTGTCGCAGGATTCCTTGCTCCTTGAGGGCCATATCTGTTCATGTGAGGCCCAGGAGGCCAATGAGTATGGATCACACTCCAGGGTCCTGGCTGTCTCTCCTGCATTTTCAGAGCCCTGGTGTGGCGTTCAAGGATACACAGTGGCCTGCTCTAGAGACACAGAAGGAGCACAGTGGCTCTGTGGGAGAAATACTGACCTGTGAACCACAAGGTTCACACCCACCAGCTGCTGGGTGGGAGAAAGATGAGGCTTTCGGTTCTCACAAAGATTTATAGCCTCAGAACCCAATGCACGGTCAATATGAGTCGGCGCCAACTCAACGGTCCTTAACAATAAGAGATATATAAGAATAATATTCATCATTCATTTTTTAATGTTGTTGTTGTTAAGTGCCATCGAGTTGGTGCTGACTCATAGTGATCCTGTACAGGGTTTCCAAGAAGCAGCTGCTGGGTTTGAACTGCTGACCTTGTGGTTTATAGTCCAGTGTTGACCCTATAGCACCAAAATAGGAGTCCTTTTTAATACTAGGATGAATTCAGTCATTTGACCAACTCTTTAGCCAGGTATCTATTGAGGACTTAGTGTGTTCCAGGCCATTGAACTGGAGAATGATGCTCCAAAGAACACAGAAATAAAATGATTACACAAATGCATAGCCACCCGCGAGCTGTGGAAGGTGTTGGGAAGGAGAGAGCCACTTCTGGAGGGAGGCCCACCACAAGGCAGTGACTGTGTGCAAATGTCCTTCCCTAGATTGATTTCCTCCTGGAATCTTCACCGTAGGCCAGGTGGGGGAAACCAGCATCCACTCTGCTTAGGGGTTAGTTCAGGATCAGTGGTGGGAGGGGGCAGGGGCAGGACGCAGACTTCTTTCTGTCTGTGCGATGCTGGTTCATCACCCAGCAGCTAGACGGATTAGGAAATGGGCTTAGACTAGAGAGAGAATTGAGGAGTTTTACCAGCATTCTGGTGCTAAAAACATGCATCCCCAAACTACAGCCATCTGATCAGTGGTGATGCCTTGGGGAAGAGAGTCTGGGTAACTAGTTTGGGGCCCATATCACCCCTTGTTCTTGTGTGGCTTTGGCCTCTTCTTTCCTTGAGTCTCAGTTTCCCCATCTTTAAAATGGGGACAGTCCTAGCAGAATAGGATTGCTGTAACAATTCTATGAAGCAGTGTATGAGACATAACTCACAAAGTGCTTGGTGCATAGAGCACATTAGATAAATGTGGGCCCCAGCTCCCCTAAACTCCCCAGTCCAGCTGCCTCCATAGCAGAGCCAAACCCTGGGCCAAGGGACCAAAGAGAGTGGGCCCAAGTGGAGAGGAGAGGGCCAGCCCCTTGTGTATAACTGGTTCCAGGCTTTGGGCCAGTTGCCACCCACCTTCAGTCTCTGCCCACGGGAGCCACAGAGGCCCAAGGCCAAGGCCTGCAGCCCACCAGCCCACCAACCCAGGACTGCGTCATACCTGGGACATGCTTCAGCCTGGAGACAGTACTCCCTGCCCTCAGGCCTCCCCTCCATCCCTGCAGACAAGGGGACTCGGGACCCTGACTTGAGCTTCAGGGAAGGTCACACCAATTCTCCCGACTGGAGGAGTCTGAGTTCTGAAGTCCTGCTTCACCCCTTCCTTAGAGCGGGGAGTAGACAGCTGACCCCTGGCCTCTGCGAGTGGACCAGGCCCTCGGATGGCCTGCAGTAGCACCAGAATCTCGGTTCTGTCCTCACCCATGACCACATCATCACTGGTATTTTTGTTATCAACAGCAACACTTTCAGTGATCTTTGGCTGAGCCCTTTGCTCAGAGGCAGAATTTTGGCTTCCCCTGTGGGAAACCCAGCTTTGATTTCCAGCCAATACATCTTACATGCAGCCACCACCTGAAGGCTGTGAGTGGAAGCTTGTGTGCTGCCATGAAGCCCAACAGACTAAGATGGGCTAGGAAGAAGCCCCTGTGGATTACAGCGGTTCCGTCTATAATGGATCAGAGGGTAGCACAGGCCAGGCAGTGTTGTATCCCATTGTGCACAGGATTGCTGTGTGTTAAGGACGGACTGAGTCCCTCCTACAAACACAACAGCGTGCTGAGAGTTTGACCTGCCTTTCTTTATCAACTCCATTGCTATGAGACAGGATGGTTACAACTCGCTTTTACAGCTAGGAACCGTTTTGCACAGAAGATTCTGAACTGGCTGAGTACAACATGGGGGAGCTCTGGAGCCTTCCCATCAAGGTGTTGGGGGTTTCATCCTAAAGCTGATTCTCTGTTCACTTCCTCCCAGCAAGGGTCAGAGAAAGTGACTCTAACTCAGAACTGAGCAAATCATATCACTTCTGTGTGCCCATGCCTCATCTGTCAAATGCAGCTTCCTAGGGTTGGTGTGAGGGTTAAATCCTGCCAGGCACCTTGCAGGGGCTGCTATGCCATCCTCTCACACACCCCTCGTGGATTGTCCCTTCTCCCCATCCCCACACCAGCTGAGAAGGCTCAGAGATGGGGGGAGGGCTCCTGGTGGAAGTTCACATAATGCTGCAATCTTTACCAACCTCTCTCCCTCTGACTCAGTGGCTGCACACCCTTTTCCAGCCTGAGGGGCAGCTTAGGTGGTGCCCAGGCAGATGGAGGGCGAAGAGCCCTGCACATTGTTCTGACAATCTTGCTTCTGAGCGCCTGTCTGGTTCAGACATTGTGTAACCCAGACCAGTTCCTTCCCTCTCAGGCTCCCTCTGTCCATCTTCTGATGAAGGCCTAATTGATGAGCATCCGTGTGCTTAGAATTCCCACAGTTCACCAGGAGTGCAGACTTGTCTTAAAACTGCTTCTGTGTCTGCAGGGGGAGCAGGGTGATGATGGCAAGGCTGAGGGGCCCCCTGGACCACCTGGAGATCGGGTAAGCCCCTCCTTGTGTCCCCCTAGACCTGGTCCAAGGTAGAGCTTGGCTACCCACGGTGGGGGAGGGGAGGCAGAGCCACACAGAGGTGTAGCCTAGGCCCAGCCTGCCCTGCACTTGGTGACCCATGGTTTGTTGTTGTCCTTGTTATTCAGGGCCCAGTGGGTGATCGAGGGGACCGTGGAGAAGCGGGTGACCCTGGATACCCTGTAAGTATCACTGTTCTTATCTGTCAGCAAGACAGGGGCACTGTAGAAAGGTGGTTCCTGGGTCCCTAGCCTCAGGAATGGGACATGCTTCATTTAGAAACCAACATATCCCTTCTTTCCATCACTGGTGCTAATGCTGGAAATGCCCCCTCCACACCTCCCAAGAGGACTTGGGTGCTGGCATCCACACTGAAAGGATGGGGAGTGAGAGGGGAGAGCGGGCAGGAGACCAGCTGTGCCTGGTGCCTGCTGATGGGTTCCTTTTGGCATGGTCTTGAGTAGCCCCTTCTCCTTTGAGGGAGGACCTCCGTCGTCCCATGTGTAGCTGGCTGGGAGGCAGAGCATTGAAGGAACAGCAGATCCTGCAGACTCTTTACCTCCTCTTTCCATCACCCATGCTGGCGCTGGGAGGCAGGGTCGTTGTTTCACCCATTTTGCAGATGAGGAAGCTGAGAGTCAGTGAGGGAACATGACACATTGCTAGGAAGAACAAGACTCTCCTGGAATCTTCCTCCAGAAAGGAACTTGCCTGGGCCCCAGCCCCCTCCAAGACAGACCCCTTTACCTGTCTCTCCTTGACTTTCAGGGTCATGAGGGTGTACAAGGCGTCCGTGGAAGACCAGGCCAACAGGGCCGCCCCGTGAGTGGTACTTTCTGTCCCATCCCCTCCTGCCTTGAGGGTGGTGGATCGGGGAATTAAATAACTTGGCCCTTTAAAGCTTAAAGGAGTCTTCTGCAGTAGGCCCTGGTGAGCCTGGTCTGGTTTCTATAGCCCGGCCCTGGGGGCACCCCCAGAGCCTGCATCCCCAAACCCCTCCCCACCCTCCCTCTCCAGGCGGAGACTGGCCACTCTCCCCGGGAGAGTCCTGGGGCTACCTTGCGTCATCTCACCTTGGTTTGCAGGGGCATCCTGGACCCCGGGGGCGGCCGGGACCCAAAGGATCAAAAGGCGAGGAGGTAAGAGGACTGATTGTTCACCTGGGAGTCAGGTTGTGGAAAGGAAAAGACTGGCCCAAGGTCACACAGCAAGTCCAATGCAGGGCTGGGCAGGAGTGAGGAAACCACAGGGAAAATAGTCCATCCTGAGCCTCCCAGGGTGCTTTCTGACTCCATTTCCTATTCACAAACAGCTGGGATGATAAGTCCCCTTTATTGAGGCTCTGGGAGGGGGTCATCTGCCTGAGGTTGGCCTGCTCAGAAGGAGCAGGTGGGCTTTGAAGTCAGGACAGTCAAAATCCAAAGCCCACCTCTCTCCCACCAAAGCACACTGTAGAAGGGGAGCAGAGTCTGAATCAGGCAAGTGAGGGGCTGGAGAGAGGGGGAAATGGTGATGCTTAGGGAGGGAATTGAGCGGCCACGAACAGCCCTCCCCACTCTGGGAGATCAACTTCCAATGCCCAGAGCAGCCTCAGTGGTGTGGGAGCCACTGGGGGACATTGGGACCCACAGCAGGGTCAGTGACAACAACTGGCAGATCCCAAGGCCAGCCCTGCCCCTGGACTTAGAGATTCAGATGCTAAGGCCCAGGAGGTGAAGGAGCAGCTAGTTACACAGGGAACCCTATTTTCACAGTGTCCCTTCCAGAGCCCCTAGAGTGCTGTCCTGCCTTCAGGCAGCCTCCTTCATGTACCTTTTAATTTTTCAGGGACCAAAGGGAAAGCAAGGCAAGGCTGGTGTCCCAGGCAGGAGGGGGATCCAGGTGAGTGACCTGTCGCTGCTTTGCTTCCGCTGGCCTCCCTGCCCTCCCTAGAAGCCCTCACCAGTTTCTTCTGTGTCCCCAGGGCATGCAGGGGCTGCCAGGGCCCCGGGGCGTGGTGGGGAGACAGGGCCCCGAGGGCGTTGCTGGACCAGATGGGCTTCCTGGCAGGGATGGCCTAGCAGGACAGCAGGTGAGTCGGACTCGAGTTATCAGGCAGTAGCTCCGTTTGAGACAGGGCAGAAGGACTACATAGGCCACGGTCCAGGAAGAACACATTTGGAAGCTTGACTTGGATGAGATAGAACCAACATGTTCAGACGCTTCCTAAGAATTGCTGCATCCCTTGGGGTCAGACAGAGCCAGCCCTTCTGACCATCTCTTCTCAATGCCGGCTCCTGGGTCATTCGGTACAACTCCTGCCCAGTGGATAGAACTTCTGGTTTTAAGGTCTTTCCCTGCCCCCTCGCAAATCCACAGCTCATCATATTCCTGACTCAGCCATCCTCATCTGCAGACAGTTCATCCAGGAGTATGACCCCATCTCCTGCTCCAGCCGCCCCCAGGCCACCAGGCTGTGAGCCATTCACTCCTTGGCAATCAATTCCCTGAAACTTGAGAGATACATCCTCTTTGTCCTCTTTCTTTACAGGGGGAACAGGGAGATGATGGGGACCTTGGCCCCATGGGTCCTACTGGGAAGAGAGGAAATCCAGGGGTGGCTGGCTTACCTGGAGCACAGGGACCCCCAGGATTCCAGGTTAGGCACTTTTTAAATCCACATACCTCCTGCACCCCTCCTGCCTTGTACTAACGCTAATAGTACTGATTGTATGGTACTACTGACACTTTGAGAACTCATGTTCCAAGTAAGATCTTTGTGGAAATGAAATCCACATTACTGACCCTTCTCGGGGGGGCATGTCTCCAAACTTGAGCCAAATACAAAAGCTAGTTTATCCAGGTGGTTGTACCTACTGCTCCTCTCCCAGACCTTGAAGTCCTGGGTGGGACAAATGGGCAAGCGCTGCACTACTAGCTGAATGATTGGCAGATTGAACCCAACCATAGACACCTTGAAAGACAGGTCACAACAGCCTTGACAACCTATGGAAAAACGGGGAACCTAGGCAGGAAGCGGGAAGAGTGCCATCACATTGAGGGTAATCCAACCAATGTCACGAAACAAGATGTGTATAAATTGCTGAATGGAAAACCTATTTGCTGTGTAAAAACAAAACAAAAATAAGGAAGGAAAACTTCACGAACAAGTACAGTTCTACTCTGACACACACTGATTTGAAGGCAATTTATTGCAACCACCAAAAGATTGAAAGGAGCTCTCATAGCATAGTGGTTACAAGTCAGGCTGCTAACCTCAAGGTCAGCAGTTCAAACCTACCAGCAGTTCCATGGGAGAAAGCTGAGGCTTTCTGCTCCAGTAAAGAATTACAGCCTAGGAAACCTTGTTTAGGGTATCTTTGAGTCAGAACCGACTCCACAGCACATAACTACCACCACCACCAGATGATTGAAACTGATTGTTTAGTTGTCCTTTAGCGCCCTCTAGTGGACATTTGTAGAACCAGCTGTTGCTCGCCACCGAAATCCTGAGTGTTGTCTTTCAGTAGGGGTGAAGTGCAGCCATGAATCAGTCTAAGCCCAGGGTTAGACACCTAAGCTGCAGGTTAGTTGGAACCCTCTGGGAGGACACCAGGCAGAAGGACAGACAAATTTGGCCCAGGGAGCATTTTAATGGCAAAGAAGGGAGGAAGCTGGAGAGTAGGAGTGTGGAGTTGGAAACAGCCCAGGGTGTTGATGGGGAGGATGGGGAGCAATAAAGGGAGAGACAGCACAGAAGAGTGAAGAGGGAGATGGTATCTTCTTTGTATACAAGGGTAAGAAGAGAGCTCTTCCTCTGCAGGTTTGACCCCCAGGTTCATCTGTTGCCCCCAGCATCCTGTGGAATCATTGGTCCTCCACTGATAGCGTCCCACTCCTTCCTTTAGGACCATCTCCCCCACTTCAACTGGCAAATTTTGTGTGTTTCTTTAAGGGTGAGAATGGGTTACCCGGGCAGCTGGGTCCTCCTGGCAAGCGAGGGACAGAGGGCGGAACGGGGCTTCCTGGAAACCAGGGAGAGCGTGGATCCAAAGGCCAGTCGGTAAGTGAGCCATCAGAGCTACACATGCTCACAAACACTCACACACACACACATACACCTGGCTCTTTTGTGACAATGATGGAGCAACACTTACTCAGGGAAGGAAGAGCTGAGGAAACAGACCCAATGGTCCCTTCAGAATGAGGAGGGTGGATCAGGACCAGAACCCAGTAACCCAGTATATGCTGACTCCCAGCACAGTGCCCTTGCCAGACCATGCTGCCTTCAAGGACTAAATTGAAATTACATTTGTTTTGGAAAAGTAGAAAAAAACTAACAAAACGTAGTTGAGGCAAACAGAATGCAAATAGCAAATGGTGTTAGCACTCAAATGAAAAACCAGAGATTGTCATATGGATGGAAGTGTGTTGTTGGCAGAAACTCCACTCTAATTATACAAACACAAAAAGGCTAAAGTAAGAGTTCGGAAAATAGACACACTATGCTGATGTTCATCAAAAGAAAGACTAGCTATTTCAATACCAGACAAAATAGATTTAAGAGCAATGAATATTTACAGTAATAACGTCTGGTGTGGTGCTATAGTATACGTTCAGGACGGCAAGGTCAGTGTAAACCACAAGGCCGGCAGTTCAAACTCACCAATTGCTCCTTGGAAGCCCTATACTGAGTTGCTATAAGTTGGAACTGACTCGATGGCACTTAACAACAACAATGTTCATTTCATATGAAAGGAGTTTATCTTATCAGTATGGCATAGAAATTCTAACTGTTTATATGCCTAATAATATTGTTGTTGTTAAGAAGCTCTGGTAGCGTAGTGGTTATGAATCGGGCTGTGAACCTTAAGGTCAGCGGTTCGAAACTACCAGCCACTCTGCGGGAGAAAGATGAGGCTTTCTACTCCTGTAAAGATTTACACCCTCGGAAACCCTGTACAGGGTCGCTATGGGTCGGAACTGACTCGACGGCACTTAACAACAACAACAAAAAGTGCTGTTGAGTTGGGTCTGATTCGTAGCAATCCTGTATGGGGTTTCTGGAGAAGAGGCACACAGAATAACTGTCTCATTCTCAGAGGAGCTGGGAGGATGTGGTGAGGTCCTGCAGGTGACGGCTTCTTCCGTCTCCTGCTCACGGTCTTCTAAGGGACAGGTGAGGGCATGGGCAAAGGAGGAAAAACCCTATTTTAGAGAAGGGGAAACAGAGGCTCAGGAAGGGGAAGTGAGTTGTCCCAGGTCTTACAACAAAGAGGAGATGATTCTCACCCGGGGCTGACTGACTCAGGAGCCAGAACTCTGAACTCTGAATGTCCCACATAATGGCAGGTCCTAGGAGCTGCTGGCCCTTCGTCCTAGCCCAGGCCCTCACAACTAATTGCCCCCTTGAAATATGAGAGCCAGGGGCAGAAGAGGAGGCATGCAGGGCCCAGATCATTCACCCCTGAGTCTGAATCTAGCATGCTCCCCAACATCCCATCTGTGCATCTTGGGCACCTTCCTGCCTTCTCTGAGCCTGTGTCGTCATCTGTGACCAGGGACTATTGTGCCTCCCTGGGCCAGTGGACGCAGTGAGGTGCAGTCGATTTAGAACGGTGGGCACCCAGAGACCCTCTACTGATGGGGTTCCTTCACAGAGGCCTGGGCAGTCCTTCGTCTTCTTTCCTGAGTACCTGAGAGGTGGCCTCTGCTTTCACACCTCACCACCCAGGCTGGCGTGCAATCTCCATTGGGAGCTATCCACACTTGCCTGACCACCTTGGGTGGATCATTATCACCTCTGTAAAGTCTGGGATAGGGGAGAAGGCAGACCCAGGGACCCTGTTACTTCTGGACAACCAAATCCTTGTCCCTGTTCTTCCCACAGGGTGACTCTGGAGAGATGGGCTTCCCAGGAATGGCTGGCCTCTTTGGACCCAAGGTACAGACGTCCACTCCTTGTTGGTCCTGTGGGGTTCTACCACCCACCCATTCACTCATCTAGTCATTCAACAAACACTTAACTGCACAATGACAGGGTGGCTGGAACACAGACAGGATCAAGCTTGAACATCCTTGTACCCGCCCCCCTGTTACAGCAGATGTGGGTTCCAAACCCAGTTCAGCACTTTACCTGCTCAGCCTTCAGGCTAGTCATTTAGCCTCTCCAAACCTCAGTTTCCTCACCTATAAAATGGGGATGATAAGGGTGGAGACTAAGTAAAACCACTGACATAGAGCACATAGCACCAGCTGGTATGTGGGTACCTACTCAGTAGTCACAACTGTGGGGGTCTATCAGGTAAGACCTCTCCTGCTGGAGGGGTGGGGTTGCTGTTGGGGTCCTTGCCCACTGGCCCCCCAGGCACAGACAAACCCTCCTCTGACTCCCACAGGGGCCCCCTGGAGACATTGGCTTCAAAGGCATCCAGGGTCCTCGGGGTCCGCCTGGCTTGATGGTGAGTTCCCCTCTCCCCACAGGGTCAGTCACGGGAGACCCAAGGCTGGCTCAATCCTCCTCCTCATTCCTCTGCCCACGGCTCCATTTCCCCTCCCCTGCACCTGTGCCCTCTCCTGCTCTTGTGGGCTGCCCCCAGGCTGGCACTGCCATGCCCTGGGGCCCTCGGGCTGTCCCCACCCTTCCCTCTCAGAGGACTCTATTCCCACAAGCCTCTCTCTCCTCTAGGGAAAGAAAGGAATCATCGGGCCCCTTGGGGTCCTGGGACCTTCTGGAATCCCGGTATGTGCAGGGGTTGTGCAGGAAGGTTTCTGGGTCCCTTTACCTTATCGGCTCCAGATTGTCTCTGTGACCCAGAGCCAGTCTGAGCCTCAGTTTCCCTCTGTAAGCCCTTTCTCACTGGGTCATGGTTTGTTCCAGGGCCCAAAAGGTGACAGAGGCAGCCGAGGGGACTCGGTGAGTGGACGCTGTTGGGGGTGAGAAAGGGACGGGCTCTCGGGGATGGGGCAGGTCCCCTAACTCATTCCCCTGCTTTTGTCTCCCTTCAGGGATTACCAGGCCCACAGGTGAGTGGACCTGGGGTGTGGAGGCAGGCAGGGCACTTTGGGCTCTCCTCCTGATGGCAACAATTCATTCCCTCTCTGGACCTCAGTCTTCCTGTCTGTACTGGGGAACTATTGTCTCTGGGTCTTAGCTCTGCTAGAGGAGGGTCTGGGGTATGGATGGAAGATTGAAGTCCTCTGCCGCTGAGCCTCACTGTTCATCTCTCTCCTTCCAGGGTCCTCCCGGCCCAAGAGGGCGGCCTGGTCCACCGGTAGGTAACTGAGGGTTCAGTGTATCTGGGACGCTCAGGGGCAGACCTGGGTTCCTTTGAATGAGACTAAAGACTGTGGGCAGACACTTGCCTTTGTCCTAAACTTCACATGCTTCTTGTGGCCCACAGGCCTCTAGGAAAGTGGGATCAGCCCTGGAGGGGAATGTCAAATCCTCTCGTGCCCACTAGCCCCCTCCAGTCTCCTGGGAGCCTATCCTCTGGTGTCCAGGACCCATCAAACATACTGACCCACCCTCTTCTTTTGCAGGGTCCTCCAGGGAGCCCTCTTCAGTTTGTAAGTTGGAGAACATTGTCCTTTGCTCACCCAGGTGGGGTAGGGCTGGGGTATGCTATGGCCAGATGGCTAGAACCCTAAGCTGGAGCCAGGCAGGCTCCATCTCTGCAACCCTGGGCTCTGATGCAGTACGGTGAGGCAGGACGCCTGGGTTGTAGCCTGGACATACCCCTAACCATGGACCCAAGAAGATGAACCAACTCTGGGCTCCTGAGTCCTATCTTCACACTATGTCAGGCAGATCCTGAGAGTTCTGTCTCAGATTCTTTAAGTTCAAAGAGGGTCAAGCAAGGGGCCTACCTCCCTGGCATATGCTGCAGCCCTGTACCAGAGCAGGAACCCTCCAAGCCCAGTGACGACTCCCACAGGTCACCCCTGCACTGGTGAATTGACTGACAGCATCCCAAGGAAAAGACCAAGAAAGCAGGAACCCCTGGGCCTGGCTGAGGTTCCCTCTGACCCTCTGCTCTTCTCTCCTCTCCGCTTCTCTCTGTCCCCTTCATACCGTCCACCAAAGCAGACTGACAGCCTGGGCTTCTCCCCAGCTTTCCCCAGTCCTTCTCAAATAAGAGCTCCTGGAAAAACTCTTTCCTCCTAAAAAATACAAGAGTAGAGGTTGTTAAGGGTTTTTGCATAGTAACTCATATTTGCTAAGTGCTTGCTTCTTAGATGCCAGACACTCGTAGAAGTAAGTGTTCCTTGTGTATTAACTCGTTCATTCCTCTCAACAACTCTGTGCACGATAGTTTTATTATCATGCCCACTTTAAAGATGAGAAGACTGAGACACGGGGAGGTTAAACAACTTGTCCCAGATTACTACTTGTTCTGTAGTTACTAAGTGTCAGGCCTGGGCAGTGACCCTGAGTTCTTCTGGAGTCTGGCTCTGGAACCCCCAGTCCTGTTAGAGCAGGGGTGTGAAAACGTTTTTCTGCTAAAGGCCATTCAGATATTTATAACACCATTTAATATAAATGTATGCTGCTATGCAAAAAAAACTCCTTGTTGTTATGTGCTGTGGAGTTGGTTGTGACTTATAGCGACCCTGTACAGGATTTCTGAAGTTGTAAATCTTTACGGGAGCAGAAAGCCTCATCTTTCTCCCACGGAACAGCTGGTAGTTTCGAACTGCTGACCTGGCGGTTCGCAGTCCAATTCGTAACGACTATGCTACCAGATAGTCCCTCCTGCAGTTGCCTTGGCAGGCCCAGACCTAATGATTTTGCAGCCTAATGCGGCCCACGGACAGGTTCCCCACCCCTGTGTTAGACTGTGTTCATGATGAAACACAGACTGTTGATATGCGTCTGCTAAGCCCAGTACTGGGCTGGAGGTGCACCTGTATGTTGTTGTTGTTGTTAAGTACCGTGAAGTTGGTTCCGACTCATAGTGACCCTGCACAGGGTTTCTGAGGCTGTAAATCTTTATGGGAGCAAAAAGCCTCATCTTTCTCCCACAGAACGGCTGGTAGTTTCAAACCACCAACCTTGAGGTTAACAATCCGATTCATAACCACTACGCTACGAGAGCTCCTTCACCAGTAATTAGACAACTACAATACAAGACAAGGGATTTGGTCTTTGTGGGGAGACGTGGACCCTGTGGATACACAGATGGAGCAAGTCCTCACCCAGCCTGGGCAGCAGCTTCAGGAAAGGGACCTGACATATAGGGTCGAGTTTTCCAGTCTTGCTGCTGTTGTCATTTGTTGTGGGGGGAACTGCCCTGCTCATTGTAGGATGTTGAGAAACATCCTTAGGCCGGTAGGACCTCTTCCTAGTTGTGACAGCCAAAACTGTGTCCCAAACTCAACCCCAAACGAACTCACTGCTATCGGGCCGATTCTGATTCATGGTTACCTGGCCAGGACTTCCCAGGCTATAAATCTTTACTGGAGCAGCAAGCCTCATTTTCCTCCTGCTGAGTGGCTGGTGGCTTTAAGTTACCGACCTTGATGTCAGCAGTCCAGCATGGGGCTTCCATGTGGTATAGCTGCAGGACTTTAAAGGGGGGCGGGGGGGAGTTGATGACAGACGTCCCCTTTTCTCTTTGCACAGCAACAAGATAGCCTTGGGGCAGCTTTCCAGCCGTGGATGGACAGTAACAGAGCCCTTAGAATGGAGGTACTGCTGGAGCCCTGCCCCTGTGCGGGGCCTTCCTGGGACAACAGAAAGGATAGCCTATGGTGTGGCCAGCGCCCTCCCTGTGGTCTGCACCCAGCATTTCAGAGCCCTGCCTTCATGGGTATTCACAACCATCAAAGGGGACTGAGTGCAGAGGCCCAGAGTGGGCGGCAATGAGTCCAAAGCCACACAGCTGTTGTGAGCCACATGGACACGCACACACACGCACACATTGCTTCCAGAAGCCAGACGGAGGCGGGTTGGCTTAGCTCTGGTTTGTAGATGTGGAAACTGAGGCTCAAGGCTGCACAGGCAGAAGTTGTCCTCTCAGCATTCTCTTCTGGAACCCTCTCCTGGGACCTTCTGGGGTCCCTCTCCTCCCCACAGCCGTGACATCTGGTCCCAGTTCTGACCCCATCCTAGGGGAGCCCATCAGGGACCCAGTGCCCCATGTGTGCTGGTGTCTGCCTCTCCTCCCGCATTGACCAGGGATTCAGGGTCTCTCCCCAGTAGCCTGGACACCCCTGTTTGTGGTGCTCACAGGGACTTGGGCCATCACACACTAGAGAACATAGGTGACCATCAAGTCTGTTGAAGTCATTTACCAGTGCGGCAGTCCCTCTGTGTCTTTATCTGTGAAAGGGAGGGAGGTTCAACCTCTGCCCCAGCCAGGACCCTGGGAACTCAGAGATGTCCCCAGGTAGTGAGAACTCAGGGGCTATGGATGTTTGACTTGGGACTAGGCCAAGGTCTTACGGGCACTGGCTACCCCCTCTCTACTCACCAGGGTTACAGCCATGCAGATCGGCTGGTGCTGGACCAGGGAGGGGAGATTTTTAAAACCTTACACTACCTCAGCAACCTCATCCAGAGCATTAAGACGCCTTTGGGCACCAAAGAGAACCCTGCCCGGGTCTGCCGGGACCTCCTAGACTGTGAGCAGAAGATGGTGGATGGTAAGAAACCCTGTGGGGTCTGAGTGAGGGCTACCTACCCCAGACGGGATGGCGTGTTGTGGAAGGATCTATGAGCAGTCAAATTATGCATTCGACAAACAGGCCCAAACTCCACTGTGAGCCTGACCTTGTGTTTCCTCAGGACACAGAAAAGTGGACTCATGCTGCCCAAGCCCACAGACCCATTAGCTCAGCACAAGTCCCAAGGGCCACCAGGCAATGCCTTCAAGGCTTTGTTTAAGAGCCAGCGTTTCCACTGTCTATCCTCCTCTCCTTCCACCCACTCCTCTGGGAGCTGATGTGGTGCTATGGAGGGGACAAGCTTCAATGCAGACACACCTGAGCTGGAACACTAGCTCTGTGCTGGAGCTTGGCCCAGCCTCTGCTCTGCCTGTTGTCCAGGAAGGCTGAACAAGCTGGCAGATGGTCCCACTCTTTCAGCAGCAGAACCCTCAGTTCATCTGGAAACTCAGTGGGGAACCTGTACATGAGCCTTGGGTGGGTGCCTGACTCCCAGCCCTCCTGGCAGGCCTACCGGGAATCCTGGTGTTGGTGGAGAAACCACGCAACTGGTGGATCTCAAAATAACTTGGGCAAGCGGCTCGGCCTCTCCCTTGTCTCCTCCACAAAAGGGAGTTGTCACTACATCAACACAGACAAGCTTTCAGCCATGTGGCCCCCACCAGGGGCTTTGCCTGTTTTGAGTTCGGCCTCTGAGAGCTTTCTGGGTTTTGTTCCCCTGACTTCATGCCCTACTGAGGCTTCATACTCAGGTACAGGGTCTTTAGAACCATCCCTGGGACTCCTTCTCCCACAAATGCAACCCTCCCCATCCACGTTACTGCTTGCAGGTACCTACTGGGTGGATCCAAACCTTGGTTGCTCATCTGACACCATCCAAGTCTCCTGTAACTTCTCGCATGGTGGACAGACATGTCTCAAGCCCGTCACGGCCTCGAAGGTATCTACCCGTGCCCCACACCCTACCAAACTGGCCCTCTCTGCCCTCGTAACTTCCTGGAGACACTGCCAGCCCAGGTCTGAGCATTGTCTTGCTATGTGGCCTTGGGAAAGTTATTCCCTCGTTCCAAGCCTCAGTTTCTTCTTCTATAAATGAAGGATGAGTTCTTTTAGTTCCATAGCTTCCAAAGCCTTTGAAGTTGTATGAACCTGACGTTCTTTCTTCAAATAGTATCTTCTGCCTAAAATCAAAACAGAACATCTGGACAGATAGGCTTAGAGAACCATGGGCCATCAGCGTGAAATAAGCCCACGTGATGTTGCCAAGTTGTGCTACCTTCAGTGCATTGTGCTAATATTGAACTAGTGTCGAACAAGCACTTCCCATGTGCTTGTCTAAGGGCTGAGAGTTTGAGGGGATTCAGAAAACTCAACAAAATCCAGGCAGGCAGCAGCTATGGGGTGTGCTACCTCCCAGTGATCTGTGGGTCAGCAGTTTCAGTAAAAGGAGTCTTGATGTGGAACTGAACTGCTAACCACAAAGTTAGCAGTTCAAACCCACTAGCCGCTCCTTGGAAACCCTAAACAGGGTCACTATGAGTTAGAACTCAGAAACTCTACACAGAATCACTATGAATCGGAAACAACTGAATGGCACTTAACAACAAGAGTTCCAGTGGGAGCTCTGATGGTGGAGTGTTTACAGAGCCCAGCTGCTAACTGAAAGGTTAGCAGTTCAAACCCACCAGTTGGCAGTCTACTTCCCTAAAGATGTAGACTTGGGACTTATGGGGCAGTGTTATTCTGCCCAATTGGCTTGTTAGAGTCAGAATTGACTCAAGGGGAGGGATTTAGTTTTAGGTTTTGAATTCCATTAGGTCCTCCATGAAGAGTGAGGTGACCCTAGTGGATGAACACTGGACTTCAAACCACAGGGTTGGCGGTTCAAGCCCACTGGTTGCTCTGTGAAAGAAAGATGAGACTTTTTGCTCTCAAAAAGATTTGCAGCTTCAGAAACTCTATACAGGGTTGCTCTAAGTTGGAAGTAACTCAATGGCACTTAACAACAACAGGTCCTTCATACTTGGGGACAGTACATGACCCTGTGAGAAAAGCTTCTTTAGATACAGGGGAGGTGGGACCCAACGCTCCCTTGAGTCTCATCCCATCAGCTTCCCTGGGGAGGTTTGATTGGAGCAGAGTTTGTGAATTTCTAGTCAAAGCAGCCTTTTCAGTCAGCTGGTCTGCTAGCTGGGTTCTTCCCTTGTCCCAGGCCTTGAGCCAGGTACTAGGGGTCAACAGGGAGCCGGGAAGGCTTGCTGCTGCCCCTGCAGCCAGAATGCCCAGGCCATCAGGGATTCAGTGACCTCTGCAGACCCTCTCCCCTCTGATTCTGAGGTGTGGGCGCCACACATGACTTGGCAATGTAACTGTCCACCTGGGTGGCCATCCCCATCAGGAACAATAGCAGAGAGAGGCCCTGGCCCTCCCCAGGAGACCATTGGAGCCATAAAACCTGCCCTGTTGTTTGCTTTAAGCCCTGCCATTTCCTAAAGCATGGTGTTCTCCCCACCTCCACAGGGCTCTTGGCTGGGGGGCCTGGGGACTCAAGAGAGAATGCGGGAGGTGTAGCTCATTCTTCAGCTCTACAAGGGCCTCCCAATCTTGGGCAAGGTCCTCTTCCTCTCCAGGCCTCCCTGATCCCAGCTCAGTCCCAAAGGTCACCCATACAGTGAGGGAGGTATCCGATAACATGGGGACCCTGAGCTCCTTCCTTCCCGGTCATGCCTTGGCTATGGGACTAGTTGTCTTATACCTCAGTTTCCTTTCTTCCAAGTGGACACATGCCCCTCTTGCCCTTCTCACACAGGGCTGGGATGGATGTCAGATGAAAGAATGGTTGGGCACGAGAGCTTCTGAGAGTCCCAGTGGCCAGCTTGGCTGCACCTCACTGCTGCGTCTCCCCCACAGGTCGAGTTTGCGGTCAGCCGGGTCCAGATGAATTTTCTGCACCTGCTAAGCTCCGAGGTGACGCAGCATATCACCATCCACTGCTTTAACATGACCGTGTGGCAGGAGGGTACCGGGCAGATCCCAGCCAAGCAGGCTGTGCGCTTCCGGGCCTGGAATGGACAGATTTTTGAAGCTGGGGGTCAGTTCAGGCCAGAGGTATCCATGGATGGCTGCAAGGTAACTCTCAGAGCCCCTCGTGCTGGGACAGTGGGAACACTTTGTAGTATTTAAGCATTGTAATAATATACATAATAATTTTTATAGTCCCTGAATGGAGCAATTGGCTAAGTAGCTTGACTGTTAACCAAAGGGTTGGTGGTTCACACCATCAGAGGCGCCTCAGGAGACAGCCTTAAAAACCCTAGGGGGCAGTTCTACCTGGCACACTTGGGTTGCCATAGTCAGAATCCACTCAATGTAAATAACAACATGTTAATGTAATTATATATGTGGGGTATGTGCTGGCATAAAATTTTCATATGCTAATTTTATTATAATAGTTGTATAAGATCACTTATTAACTATCCTCTCTGGGAATCTTTTGAGAGAAAGTCTGGGCTGGTGAAAATTCTAAAGTTGATAGAGGCTGTACTTATTTACAAGACTGTTTAAAGGAGGATACATTTTTCCTCTTCTTCCTGCCCCTGCGTTGTTAAGGCTGATTTCTTCTCTTGACATCTTTGGTCATTTTGAAATGCTCACAATAAGCATTTCACACAAAGCTTTGTTATCGTGATGTGCTGTGGAGTCAGTTCTGACTCAGCGACCCTGTGTAGTGTCTCCAAAGAGCAGCTGGTGAGTTTGAACTGCTGGATCTTGTGGTTTACAGTCCGGTGCTTATCCTATAACACCACACCAGGACTCCTCACAAAGCTCCTGGGGGAAAGATAAATCGGTAGAGGCTCTCTGGACAGCAACAATGAGGTAACACTGATCCAAAGTCTTTAGGTCCAATAGCTCCACTTCTAGAATTTCTCCTGGGAAAAGCTCTGGTAGCGTAGTGGTTACGAATCAGGCTGCAAACCTTAAGGTCAGCGGTTCGAAACTACCAGCCGCTCTGCGGGAGAAAGATGAGGCTTTCTACTCCCGTAAGGATTTACACCCTCGGAAACCCTGTATGGGGTCGCTATGGGGTCGCTATGGGTCGGAACCGACTCGAAGGCACTTAACAACAACAGACACCAAAGAGGATATCCAAGCGACCAATGACGCTTTCCTTTTGAAAGGGAAAGAGTCCCATTGTTATTTGTAATTTTTCTTGTTGTTTTTAAGTGCCATCAAATCAGTTCTGACACATAGGGACCCTATAGAGGGTTTCCAAAGAGCAGCTGGTAGGTTTGAACCACCAACTTTGTGGTAGCAGTCCAGTGCTGATCCTATATATAAATCAAAACTACAGTGAGATACCATCTCACCCCTGCTCAAATGATGTTGATCAGAAAAGAGAACAACAGATGTTGAAAAGGATACGGTGGGAATGTAAAATGATAAAACCGTTTTGGGAAAACACTATGGTGATGTCTCACAGAGTTAAAAATAGAATGTCCCTATGACTCAGCAGTTCAATCCTAAGCTATACCGTAGGGACCAAAAAGCAATATTCACGAAAGCAAACAGGTGGAGACAGCCCAAGGACCCATTAACATATGAGTGGCGGTGGTGGTTATGTGCCGTGGAGTCAGTTCTGACTCATAGTGACCCTGTACAGGGTTTCCGAGGCTGTAAATCCTTACAGGAGCAGAAAGCCTCATCTTTCTCCCGCGGAACAGCTGGTAGTTTCGAACCGCTGACCTTGCTCTTCGCAGCCCGATTTGTAACCACTACGCTACCAGAGCTCCTTAACAAATGAGTGGATAAACAAAAAGCAGTGGACTACTGCTCAGCCCTAAAGAAATGTGATTTCCTGAAGCATGCTAAGCCTTGAAGACATTTTTTGCTGGACCAAATAACTCAGTCACAAGATGACAAATACTGTGTGGTCTCACGTATATGAAATAGGTAATTATAAAGAATGAGCATAAGGATTTAGCAACAATGATACCCATTACAGCCTTACTTTAAAAAAAAAAAAAAAAAAAGAAGCAATTTAAATGTCCAAAAATGGGTTGTTGCTATGGTGAAGTAGCCATCAAGAAGTCAAAGACAAGAACAATCGGCCATCCAAGATCACAAGGGCAGCACTTGCCCAGGAATAAAGCCCAGAGGTAGAAAAGATGGGGTGGTGGGGGTTGGGGAATGGACAAATGGCAACAGGAAACCGAGGGAGAAGAGAGCTTTTACAATGTAGGGATTACAATGTCACAAAACAAAGTATGCATGAATTATTGAATGGAAAACCAATTTGCTCTGTAAACTTTCACCCAAATCACAATTTAAAAGATAAAAAAAAAAATAAGAAGTATGAGGAGAAATGTCTCTGAGGAATGGTGAGAGCTGTGGTTGATGTGTATGTCACCATTTCGTCCTACCTGCAGGTCCAGGATGGCCGCTGGCATCAGACACTCTTCACCTTCCGGTCCCAGGATCCCCAGCAGCTGCCCATTGTCAGTGTGGACAACCTCCCTCCTGCCTCATCCGAGAAGCAGTACCGCCTGGAAGTTGGACCTGCGTGCTTCCTCTAACCTCTGACCTCCTGGCTCCTCTAGGCCTCATTGGGGAGGGAAGAGGAGGAGGAGGCAAAGGAGGGTACCTAGAGTCAGGTGGGCCCGGGAGAGGCAGCCCACCCACCCAGGGATTCTTGGGCAGGCCCAAACTGTTGTCTACCCTGTAGAAGTGGGTGGGGATAGCAGATGATGACAGGGTATCCTGGGGAGCAATGGTTCCCAGCTCAGTCCCAAAGACCAAAGAGCCAGCCAGAGCAAGCTGGGCCTGCAACCCACCTGAGCCCCATGGCCTGTCTGCCAGCTCTATGGCCACCCCCTTCCCTCCCCAGCTTCCTGCTCAGAGAGCCCCACATTCAAGCCAACTTGAGGGAAGGGGGCTTCTCATCAGCTGGTCCCTGCCAGGGAGCTTTTGATGTGCAATATTAGGAAGGAGACATGAAAAAAGGTGAAAAGGAAAGAAGTATATATATATTATTTAAACAAAAAGAAGATGTGTTACTATTTTTGTGTCACCTGGGAAGGAGGTGAGAGCACGAGAAAGAGCAGCCAGGGGGTGGGAAGTGAGGGCTCCCTGAAACGGAGAGGCAAGACCTCGGGGCTTGGGGGACCCACATTGCTACCTCCCACAGTGAAATCGCTGGTGCTCGAAATTATCTTGTAGTGTTTGTGATTTTTTTTTTTAAAGGAAAAACAACAACAACAACAAAAAATAACAACAACCCTATTTAAGATTCTAAAGGTGCTACCATTTTGCCACAGGCTTTGAAGAAAACTTTTCATGTGGGGCATTGTCCACATCTTGGGAAAAATTTAAAAATTTTTCCTATCATCACTCTAATGCTCATCAAGTATCTGCTTAAAGAGGAAAAAAGCAAAACGAAACCTGCTAGAACCCAGTAGAGAGATTGACATTTTAACTTATGGACTTCGAAATGTCTGTCCCCTTCAGGCAGGGGGAGGCCTTTCTTGGTCCTGAAGGGCACTTAGGCTCCCATGGAGGGCGTGTCCTGGAGAGGCACTGGAAGGAGTGTGTCATTGGTCAAGTCTGGTCTGGGAGGTGGGACTTAAATATTGAGCCATCTCCCAAAGCCACAAAATGCAACCCTAAGGCCTTACCTAAGATCCTACAGTGGCAGCTGCAATGGGCTCAAGTGTAGTAACAATTGTGAGTTGGCACAAGACCGGGCAGTTTTTCATTCTGTTGTGTGTAAGGTCGCTGTGAGTGGGTAACTCAACAGCACCTGACAAGAAAAGGTCTTACCTTCTTGCTTTCATTGTCATGACATTCTCTAGAAAGCCAGTGTCATGAGCTCCAAGTGTAAACTGGACTGAGGGAAAGGCTAGCCATGGGAATCTCAGTTCAGCACTAGAGCCATATTGAGTGTAATCTGAATTGTGCTATGTCAGACAACACATCAGCGTTCAAGTTGGATAGCGAGGTAATCTTAACTATAATTACTTTCATAGACGGGCAAAATGTATGTGAAAGTCTATATTTGTGTATTTTTCTAAAGTTGTGTCTCTTTGGGAATTGGATTTGGTTTTCATTATTTAATACCTCATTCTGGCCCACCCTCCCAACCGGACACTCTCCTCTCTGGCCCCGCCCGGACGCTCTGACGGAAGTGCGTTCTGACGGAAGTGCGTTTTTGTAGCAGCTTGGGCCTCATCTCAGCCCTCAGTTTCCCCTTGCCGCCAGTCTCAGTCTGGCCTCTGTCTAGTTCTTGGGTTTTTCTGCTGTCCGCGTTTTTGTCTCTGTCCATATGTCAGTGTGTTAGAACCCCAGTGGGTTCCATTTCTACTCCTTTCTGGATTTTAAATAAATATTTAAAACTGAGGCAATGGAATGGCTGTCAGTGGTGATGTGCTTCTTCCCAAAGATTGGAAGGTGAGTTCTGGGCACATTATTGGGGAGGATGCTCAACCAAAGGAGGAAGAGACGCAAGGAGGGATGAGGTGCCTTGGGTTGGGGATTGCTAACAGATAGGGAACTTG
This sequence comes from Chrysochloris asiatica, assembly GCF_000296735.1. Lineage (NCBI taxonomy): Eukaryota > Metazoa > Chordata > Mammalia > Afrosoricida > Chrysochloridae > Chrysochloris > Chrysochloris asiatica. Next base: position 12,056,226 of record NW_006408599.1, on the reverse strand, counting down.
AGCTCTGTAGGGAAGAGGCATGTTGAGGTTAATAGGAGAGAAAAAAAATGTATTGTGATAAAGTATACAGAACATAAGGAGCGTTGGTGCTGCAGTGGGTTCAGCATTCAATTGCAAATGGAAATGTCAGCAGTTCAAACCCAGCAGCCTCTCCACAGGAGAAAGATAAGTCTGCGTCTGTAAAATTTACACCCTCAGAAAACCTCTGACTTCATTTCTATTCTGTCCTGTAGGGTCACTATGGGTCAGAATCCCCTCAGTGGCAGTGGATGGATTTGTGTTTATACAAAACATAAAGTTTACCGTTAGTTACATCTGGTGCATTAATAGTATTGTATCAGCAACACCCTTATCTAGTGCCAGAATATTTTCATCATCCAAAAGGACGTCCTATATTCATTGAAGAAGAGCGCTGTGGCTTCGTATGATAGGCACTGGACTTTGAATCACAAAGTCCAGGGATCGAGCCTGCCAGCCGCTCTACGGGAGGAAGATGGGGCTTTCTGTTCCTGTGAAGATTTAGAGCCTCAGAAAACCCTGCACAGGATAGTTATGAGTTGGAACCGATTCAACGACACTTAACAACAATAACAATACTCCCATTTAACACTCACTTCTCATTTCACACACACCGAACCCCTGGCAACACGAATCTGCTTTCTACCTCTATGGATTTGCCTCCAATGAGTATTCGTGTACAGGTATCACAACATATGGCCTTTGGTGACTTTCTCTCAGTATAGTGCACTCAGGGTTCATCCACGTTGTAGTGTGGATCACTAATTCCCTTTTATGCTTGAGGACTGTTTGACTGTGTATGTTCACCACAGTTTGTTTGTTCACTCACTCCCTGGTGGACATGTAGATTGTTCACCATTGACTACTGTCACAAGTGTGGCACCAAGGGCAGTTCTTACATGTGAGATTCTGTTTTTGGTTTTTAAATCTTGAATAATAATTTCATTGAAAAGTACAGGGCCATTACACAACTGCCATTTTGTTGACAAGATAGTACCATGTTTCAATTCTTTTGCGATGGGCATCTTGCCAAGCTGAGCTATAAATATGGGCATCTCTCCCACTCTTTCTCTAGAGCGTCAGTGACAAGTCATTCACTGTTGTATTTTGTAGCCAACAAAGATTTAATGAATAATAGCACCACAGACTACATAGCTATTTGAGTTTTCAGAAGGTAAAAGTAATTTTAATAACGTTTGCGTATAAGAATTTTATTCTTAGTAAGTAGGGTTACAGAAAGAAAAACCTTTACCCATAATGGACAATTCCATCACTCTTTAGCATTCACGGGTTAGAATATCCCAATGACCTGTTTCCTAAGGGCAGATTCTGAAGGGGAGGTCAGGTAAGTTGATTTTAGTTCTCTAGTACAGAGCGATCTGGACCTCTGCAGAGAATCACCATCCACAAATGAACTGCTTACTGACAAGATGAGAACTTTATGTCCTGGAAGTACTTACAACCAGGTCTGATGAGTGACTAATAATGAAGCTACTTTAAAAACGAAAACTGTATCACCCAGAAAATAATATCTTAATTATCCAAACACACATTTTCTACATTCTACATTTTCTACGTACATTATAATCTTATTGTAAAATAAGGTTATCAATGTCAAATAAAATATTTTCCTCACTTGCTTCTATTCAAGTCTTTATAAGCAGCTCTTGATTTTTCCTTCCCCAAATGTTGTATGACACTCTTGGGGCAATAATGAGTTCTGAAATGTCATGGTAAAGGACTTGACCATTCATCCATAGGATGTTTCATCAAATCATCTATGGGATATGAGTTTTGGTTCCACTTGCAACATGCAGTCCTAGTGGTTTTTTTCACAGCCATCCTTTGACAAGTTTTTAGAAACATTTATCATGATGAGCTTTACACATAAAAACTCAAGCTTTGTTGAATCTTGAAGAGCCCCTTTATGGAGCCTGTGGGCTCCACTTTGGTGCTCAGCAGCCTGGCCAAGTGCATCCTGCTCCCTCCTCTGGGCAGTAGGGTCGTAAAGCACCTGTGAGCTTCTTGAGAGAGGTTGCAAAACCACCCAGCTTGGAATAAGTGAGTGAGAGCCTGGGAGAGAGAATGGACAAATTTAAATACAGGCTCCCCAGGTAAATATGGATTGTAGATGAGTAACAAGTACATCTATCCTGTGCAGCCTTAGGGGTTTACTTAAACTAAAAAAGTTAATTGCTATTTATCTGAAATTCACATTTATCTGACCGCCCTGCATTTGGTCTGGCAACCCTACTGGGAAATGAGGTAACCTGTTGGGACTGGAACCCACATCTGACCCTCGGGTCAGATCGCAAGGGAAATTGGATGAGTTGGACCTCTCTGCCCTTGACATCTAGGAGAAAGAGCAAACACAGTAGGTGCACTTGCATCAGGGATTTTAGGTTTGAAAAACTTGCATTTCGTACCCTGGTCTCGTCAGTGTACGTGCAACCCGCCTTGACACCTGCCCCAAACACAGCTGCCCTGTCACAGTCCGAGATGCGTCGCTGCAGAGCCCAGCAGGTGAAGTCTGGAAGGACTTGGAGAGTCTTCCACCCAAGATACACCCTTCCTTCCATTTTACTAAGAAGGAAAGTCTTTGATCCCAGGAAGTGCCCGAGATCACATATAAACCACGGCAAAGCTAGAGTCAAACTGCTGATAAAGATCTTATTAATGTGCGTTAGACTTTTGGATCTCAATGACCAGCTGCTTGTTAATAGTGTGACCCTTGTCACAGTGGGACCCAGCAATCTGTGTTTAACAAGTTCTTTTGGAGACTCTTGGGCTAAGAAGCATGGCTCTGCACTATCTGAGGGCTGGAAAATGGTTTTTCAACACTGGAAGCAAACTCAGAGATGAAGAGATAAAAGTATTCTTTTTCATTTAACTGACGAGCAAGGATGGTCTAGCTCCTGAATCACTTTTAGAATGTGTCATGTAATATCATCCCAAAGAATTTGTCCAGCTGTTGGATTCTGATTCCCAGTTAGTATGGAAGGTTCAGTCACTTTAATGTCTATTTTTCCTACTAGATGGAAAGCTCTGTGAGTACCTGGTATTCTCTGCTATAAGCAAAGAGTAAAGCAGCCACTCTAATTAGATCAGCAAATACTCTCCGGAACTTTCAACTGCACTTCCTTGAGGCACGTTGATCAAGCCCCTCTTCTGTGTGGGCTTTAATTGGAGTTCCAGAGGTGAATCTGGCAGTGTGTCTGTGTGGGGCTCTGAGGAGAAAAGAAGGCCAGGTGACTGGTGGGGAGGGTGGACACAAAGAGGGGCAATTGATATAATCTCAGCAGGGACAGGATAGTGAGGAAGTGAATCCCCAAGATGAGCCTCAGAGTCAGAGAATGCATGTTGTTGTTGTTAGGTGCCATAGAGTCGGCACCGACTCATAGCGACCCTATGCACAGCAGACTGAAACACTGCCCGATCCTGGGCCAACTTCACTACTGTTACCACGCTTGAGTCCATCGATGCCACCACTTGGCCAATCCAATTCGTTGAGGGTCTTCCTCTTTATCTCTGACCCTCCACCTTGTTGTTGTTGTTAAGTGCCTTCGAGTCGGTTCCGACCCATAGTGACCCTGTACAGGGTTTCCGAGGGTGTAAATCCTTACGGGAGTAGAAAGCCTCATCTTTCTCCCGCGGAGCAGCTGGTAGTTTCGAACCGCTGACCTTAAGGTTCGCAGCCCTATTCGTAACCACTACGCTACCAGACCCTCCACCTTACCAAACATGATATCCTTCTCCAGCAACTGGTTCCTCCTGACAATATGTCCAAAGTATGAGAGATGAAGTTTGGCCATCTTGGCCTCCAAGGAGCACTCTAGTTGCACTTCTCCCAAAATGGATCTATTGGTTCTTTTGGCAGCCCATGGCACTTTCAATGTTCTCCTCCAACACCATAACTCAAAAGCATCAATTCTTCTACGGTCTTCCTTATTCACTGTCCAGTTTTCGCATGCATATGAGAATGCATAGAGGGGAGCCAAAAAGGCATAATTAAACAATGATCGCAACAGTACATTGGTAGGAAACTACCAGAAACTCAAGCTGCATTCAGAACAGAATGTGGATTGAGGGCTATCATTACTGATGTCAGATGAATCTTGGCTAGAAGCCTTTGAAATTCACATTTATCTGGTCTGGCTGACCTGCACTTGTTCTGGTATCGCTGCTAGGAAATGAGGTAAACTGTTGAGACTGGAACCCACATCTGACCTACCAGAAAGATGTTTACCTGTGTTTTATTGACTCTAAAGGCATTTGTGCAGGTCATAAATAATTTTGGATAATATTGCCAAGATTGGAAATTCCAGGACACTTAACTGTGCTTATGTGGAGCCTGTTCATATACCAAGAGGCAGTCATTTGAACAGAACAAGGGAATACTACATGGTTTGAAATCAGGAAAAATGTGAGTCAGATTTGTATCTTTTCACCAAATTTATTCAATCCATATTCTGAGCAAATAATTGGGGAAGCTGGATTATATGAAAAGGGTATCAAGACTGGAGGAAGGCTCATTAGCCTTCGATATGCAGATGATACAGCTTTTCTTGCTGAAAGGGAAGAAGATCTTATTGATGAAGGTCAATGACAGCAGCATGGATCACATAAAGAAAGCAAAACTCCTCACAACTGAATCAATAAACAACATCATGATAAATGGAGAAAAGATTGAAGTTGTTGAGGGTTTCATTTTACTTGTATCCACAATGAATGCTCATGAAAGCAGCAGTCAAGAAATCAAGTGGTATATTACCTTGGGCAAATCTTTTGCAAAATACGTCTTTAAAGTGATATAAGAAAACAAAATAGAGATGTCACTTTGAGGACTATGGTGCACCTTGACTATGGTATTTTCACTCACTTCATATGCATGTGAAAGCTGAACAATGAATAAGGGAGACTGGAGAGGAATTGATGCTTTTGAATTATAATGTTGGTGAGGAATACTGATTTTACCATGGGCTTCCAGAAAAACAGACAAGTCTTGGAAGAAGTACTCTCTAGAAGTAGTCCCTAGAATGCTCCCTAAAGGCAGAATGATGAGACTTTGGCTCATATATTTTAGACATGTTATCAGGAGGGATCAGTCCCTAGGGAAGGGTATCAGTCTTGTTAAAGCATAGAGTTAGTGAATAAAAAGAAGACCCTCACCAAGATGGACTGACGCAGCAATTATAAAAATGGGCTCAAATATAGGAAAAGTTTTGAGGGTAACGTAGGTCTGAGCAGTGTTTCGTAAATCAGAACCAATCGGATGGCTCGTACCATAGGGTTTTTAGTCCTGGTGTGGTGCTGTGGGCTAATGCGCTGGACTGCAAGGTCGGTTTGAACTGCAAGGTTGGTGGTTGAAACTCACCAGGAGCTCCATGGAAACCCTAGACAGGGTTGCTATGAGCCAGAACCTACTCTACGGCACTTAACAACAACAACAAATCTTCACAGGGGCAGATTGTCAGGTCTACCAAAGAGTTCTTGTTGGGCTTGAGCTGCTCACCTTGCAATTGCAGCTTAGTGCTTAACCATTGTGCCATTGGTGTTCCTAGAGGTGAAAGGTAGCATTGTGCTTCATGTGGCTGGATGCAATAGGCAGTGGGGAGATCTGGGATACTGAGTTGGGAACAGGACAAATCACAGATTTACACAGAAGAGCAAGGATTTGTGCTAGCCACACTGGGTTTGAACTGCAATGGAGCTGCCTACTCAGGAAGACGAGAGAGAGGTCTGCACATCAGCCTGGGCTCTGGAGGCATCAGTAGCATTTGTGTGGCTTGGAAGACATGGAAGGGGTTAAAACCATGATACTAGCAACTCTTGGCTGGGTCCCCCATTCCAGGAGACCCTCTGTGACACGGTCAGTGAGTTTATTCCTACTAGGTGAGGATTGTTGGGGGCAGAAGGCAGCTCCCTTGATCTGGCAGTACCTATGATTACTAATTCCGTTGCACAACTGAGTACTCATTCAGGAAACAGCCAAGGTGGACGCCCTCAGGTCAGGCCCGGTCCACTCCAGGGGAAAACCCAGGCCAGCCTGTGTTTGCTCTGTCCACAGTAAATCAAATACCAGGCATGGGCATTCACATCCACAAGGCAACAGCCCAGTGTTCCAAAACTGCAGGAGGTGTGGACAAGAATTGGGAGGCTTTCTTACAAGAATTGGGAGGCTCTCTCTTTGGGCCTCAGTTTCTCCCTCTGCAAAATGGGAATGATTCGCCTTGCTTTGTTTGCCCACCAGATAGGACAATTATTAAATGAATATAGGGTATTATTGTTGTTATTGTCTCATGGGTAGAACCAATCCTGGCTCCTAGTGACTACATGTGTGCAAAATAGAACCACTCCATGGCTGGAACCTTTATGGAAGCAGGTCATTTTTTCCACAGTACCACTGGCTGGATTTTGGCCACAGTTTATGCCATTTGTGCCACCCAGAGACCATATAGTGGGATGAACCATATGAAATTGAGGATATTCAACTGGGTTTTCATGTATATGGTTGACAACTTCGTTTAACAACTTTCTAAAAGCCGCATGGAGAACAATAGTGGCTGCAAGGTCTTCGCACTGACTGCAAAGCCGGTGCCATACCTTTGCATCTCATGCACAGACAGCCTATGTGACACATGGTTTTTCAGATGAGGAACTGAACCCCAAGCACGTTGTGTAAGTCACTTGAGATCACACAACAGGATTTGACCTTGAGCAAATCTTCTTTTGGGACATTTCCTCAGCCCAGGCACAGAGCTCCTAACGTGGCCTGTTTATACTGCCAGGGCTCACTTAGAAGGTCAGAAGTTAGTCATCAGATACAGAGTTAAACCTGACCTTGGAGAAGAAACATTAAAATGGATTATTTCCAGAAAACGAATGGTTTCAAATGGTGTGCTTCCCGGATTGCCTAAAACTAAAACTCACTATGACCTTTGCCATGCCCTTTCACTTCTCCCAGCCACTGTTTTTCCAGCCAATGTGGGGAATGAAGCTACTGAACCTGGGCTCCACATGGTTTTGCCTCTTGATGTATTTAGAAGTGGTGTGTAACTTGCAATCTCTGAGTATTTATTGAACGCAGGAGTCTTTCTTGCTTTCCTCCCCACCGTGCTTTCTCATTAAACAAATGGTGGTGATTATTAAAATCAGCAAAGTCTTAAAGCAAATTTGTTTCATTTAATAAGCTTTTCACAAATATTCATTCCCTTAATTCTCATAACAACCCAGTGGGTACTTTTATTATCTCCATTTTGCAGGTGGAGAAATGGAGGCACAGAGTGGTTAAGTAACTTGCCCAAGGTTACACAGCTATCAAGCAGTAGAGCCATGATAGACCGTCATCACCACCCTACACTGCTTAAGGGAGTTTCTGGCTCCTCTCCTGCCACACTTCTCTTTCTCTTTTGTTCAACTTTTTATCGTGAATTGAGTGAAGGTTTCTAGTGCAGATCATCTGTTTTACATTCTATGTTGTTTCATTTCAACGACTTCACGGTAGCATCACTCATCCTACTTCCTCCCTGTTGTTTTTTGTTTCCATTTCTCCTTCTTTCTCAGCCCTTCTGAGTGTTGTCCTTGGTTAAATGCTGCCCTTGTGAGCTCGAATCGTTGACCACTCTATGATGCTGCCACACTTCTCTGGACATTGTGCCAGGGCCAGATTTAGGTACCGGCAAGGGAAGGTTGCCTCAGAGCATCAATCCACAGAGGCACAAAAGCATCCATGGAAATGTAAGGAGATGGAGAACATTGTACTATGTTCAGGTCTGTGAAGGAGGTCCCTGGGTGGAGCAACCATTTGCACTCACCCTAACCTTAAAGTTAGTAGATTCAAACTCATCCAGTGACACCATGGAAGAAAGGTCTGGTGATCTGCTTCCTAAAAGATACACCCAAGAGAACCGTATAGAGCAGTTCTAGTCTGCAACACATGTACAGAACTGGACCTGAGCAGTGATGACCATGGAAATGGACATGTAGGTCCCAGTGATAGTGGTGCTTATGGACTGCTTAATACAGTGTGTGTGTATGTGTGTGTGTGTGTGAGGCCCTCGATGTCTCAGGATTTGGGGCAGGGGTCCAGATCTAATGGTGGTTCAGTCTCTACACTGCAGTCAGCCTCTTCTTAACATAAACAATCTTGACTCTGTCCCCACCATCTCACACAACTGGTTTCCCAGGTCTACTCTCCTCCCCCAAACCTTACTTGCCCCCCGCTCCCCGTCAAAGACAAACAGAGTGGTCTTTCTAAAGAGAAAACTCCCCAGCTCACTTACAATCTTTCCACTCCCCCTCAGTGTCCCACACTCCTTGGCCTGGCTTCCTTGTCCTGCAGGCCTGACTCCTGCCTGCCTCTCCAACATCCACTCCAGACACCGGCTCTCTCACTCACATGCTTCGTCCAGTTCCTTGACACTTCTCACACTCTTCTACCTCCCGATGGACTGCAGGCATTCCTTCAAGACTCACATTAAAGCAAGGTAAATTTCAAAAAAACTCACTGAGCTGACAAAAAATCAAAAATGAACTTAGAAAAAAAAAAAGGAAATTACAGTTTTGACAAGGATATGGGGAAAGATTCATTTAGGCATTGCTAGATTGGCACAGATACAAATATCATTTTTCTTGTTTTTGTTTTCTCTATTTGGGGAAAGGCCTTTTTTTTTCCTTCAATCACTTTGTTGGTGTTAAGTGCCATCTAGTGCATTCAGACTCATAGTGACCCCGTACAAGATTTCCGAGGAGAACCGACTCGATGGCACATAACAACAACAACCTTGTAGTTTGAAGTCCAGTGCTTATCCTACAGTGCCACACCAAGAGTCTAAATTATTGAGGTAAAATTTGTATACCTTCTAGGTTTGCAATTCAATGAGTTTTGACAAATGTATATGTGTGTGCAGCCACGAGCACAGTGAGAACGTAGAATGCTGCCAACCACCTCAGAAAGTTCTCTTGTGCTCTTTTGTAGTCAAAGGCTCTTCTGTCTCTGGGCCACCGCTGATGCGATTTCTATGACTGTCGATTAGTTGTGAATGCTCTAGACCTCTGTGTGAATGGAATCACTCACTATGTCTTAAGTCTGGCTTCATTCACTCAGCACAAAGCTTTTGAGATTCATTCATATTGTCATATTGATCAGGAGTTCAGTCTTTTGACTGCTAAGTCATGTTTCATGGTATAAAGATGTCCTAATTTGTTTTCTCATTTACCTGTTGATAAACCTCTGAGTTGCTTCTAGTTTGGGGCTATTGTGTATGATGCTGCTATGAACATGCATGTCCAACTCTTGACATTAGCACATGCTTTCCTTTCTTTCTTTTAGGTGGTGGTGGCTGTGTGCCGTGGAGTCGGTCCTGACTCATAGCGACCCTGTACAGGGTTTCCAAGTCTGTAAATCTTTACGGGAGCAGAATGTCTCATCTTTCTCCCGTGGAACAGCTGGTAATTTCGAACTGCTGACCTTGTGGTTCGCAGCCTGATTAGTAATCTCTATGCTTTTTAGACAGCAATTTGATGGTATGCAGCACTGTAGGCTAAGTGTTAGACCACAAGGTCAATTTGAATTGCAAGGTCAGAGGTTCAAACCAGCCACTCCTCGTAAATCCTATACAGGGTTGCTATGAGTCTGAACTGATTCAACAATACATAACAACAATAAGAACAATACAATCATCAGAGGAAAAACCACAACATAAAATGTTAAAATATATAAAGAAAGAACATGAGTAAGGAGATTAGACTCTGTTAAGTCCATGAGAGGCTATGGATCCATTAAGATGATGACAGACAAGAGTCCCTGGGAGATGTAAATGCACTTGCTCGGCTGCCCTGGGGATCCTTGGAAGACAATCCTGGTGATCTACTTCCAAAACATCAGTCATTGAAAACCCTCTGGAGCACAGTTCTACTCGGGTATACATGGTTAACTATGAGTTATAATTAACAGCAATTGATATATTGAAACATGAAAAATTATTCAAAACATATTAATAGAATGTTGCTAAGTGTTATTGAGTCAATTCTGACTCATAGTGACCCTGTACAAGGTTTCCAAGGAGTATCTGGTAGATTTGAACTGCCAGTTTCCAAGGAGTGGCTGGTGGGCTCGAACCACTGACCTTTCTGTTTAAACTAACCTTGTAATCCAGTGCATTACCTTGCAGCACCACAACAGGGCTTTTATTAAGAATTCAGTCAATTATTGATAGAATAATTCTTAGGAATATATAATTGTTAATATGCTGTCTTCTTAATACTTTTTAAAATTCTTTAATCATATGGATAGAGACTTGACCTTATCAGGTAGAAATGATCCCAGGCAGTCAGTCATATCATTCATTCTATAATATTTAAAGCACCCACTATGTGTCCGGCACTGTCCCGGGACTGTGGATAAATCACTGAAAAGAGAGCCACGCTCCCTGCTCCCATGACATTGCATGGGGACAACATGGCGTCATCTATCTCAGGCGTTGGAAGATGGTTCAAGAAGCACAGTTTCTGGAACCTGACATTCAACTTATATGTCACTTCCTTTTGGAAAAGTGCCTGCTTCCATGGCTGTGTTGAGGCCCATGAAAACTTCTCCTCTTCCACAGTTGTGACCATGTTCAGCTGGACTTGAATCAGTGTCCCCCACCCTACTCCCATCCCCATGCCAGATAGGAATTCTCTAAGGCACCATCAGCACGGTTTGGTGCTCAGAGGTACAGGACTTGGATGGAAACATGAGGTTGCCAAGTGGGTGACCTTCCATTGAAACCTAAGAATTCATGCATACTAGCACCACTTCCATCCCATGCTTCCTCAGTCAGGCCTTGAATCAGCCAGATCCTCAGACCTATGTAACCCTTCAACCTCAGGGACCCACGTTAGACTTGGGCCTGGAGGAGTTGCCTGCAGCTGAGTGTGGGGGATGGAAGGAAGATTTTGTACAAGGCATTTCGCAATTGCTCACCAGGTTGTCACAGCCCTGTTACAGCTCATTATAAAAGTCCGTGAGCTCTCAGTCTGGTTGGCTCTAGGTGCCTCCTCTCTCATTATGGTGCTGCCCTGGGCCCTAGCAGTCCTGAGCCTCCTTCCTCTGCTGGACGCCCAGGACATAGCATGTGCCAATCTGAAGGCTGCGCCTATCACCAATGACACCCTGGAGCGGGTGAGTGCCAGGGATCCCCTTGCCCTACTGCTGAATGCTTGCCCTCTGCTCCTGGCTCTGTCCTTTCCTCTCTGGGTGCCAGGGGGTGAAGCTCTGACCAGCCCAGCTGTAAGCTGCCTTCCATCTCAATAGGGGTGATTTTGTGTAGGCATGTGGCATGGGTGGGTTGGGATTGCCTATGGGGTTGCCTGATTTGTAAGGTGAGCTTTATCTTCCCATATGCAAAACGGAACAAGAGAGATTAGCTGTCTCCTTTCAGCCCCAAGACCCCCATCACCAGCTCCTGGCTTCTCCCCAGATATCAGGCAAATGGTTTTACATCGCCTCGGCCTTACGTAATCCCCAATACAAGGAATCATCGAGAGAGATCCAGGCGACCTTCTTTCATGTTACCCCCAACATGACAGAGGATGTGATATTGATCAAGGAGTACCAGACCATGTGAGAACCCCACTTGCCAGCCCCTGCCCTCTCCGCCCTCCCCACCCCAGGCACCCACTCCTGGCTTTCACTCCCTGCAGCCAGAAGACCATGAGCAAGTCCCTCCTGGTCCTGCCTCCATTCTTAGGGTGGGAGGGAGGGCTGACTCCTGTTACCAAACACCTCTTGCCCCTCAAGGCTGCTGGGCAGTTGTCCGTCTCCTGGCCTCTGATTCCTTTCTCCCACCTCGTGTCTGACTTTAGCCGGGGCCAGTGCATCTATAACTCTAGCTACTTGAAGGTCCATCGGGAGAACGGGACCCTCTCCAGATATGGTAAGGACTGGTCCTGAGACTGGAGACTATCGCGTGGGGAAGGGAGGACTGGGGCTGAGGACCCGGGAGGCTTTGGGCCAGAGGTCACCGGAAGCAGAGTCTGATACCTCCATGGCTCCAGTGCCTGCACACAGTGACAATCGCAGTAATAGCTGCTAAGGTCGTGAGGTCTTGCTAAGTGCCAGCCACTGGGAAAGTGCTTGATGTGAGTTAACTCATGGAATACCCACAAATGACCCGAAGCCCGGTTTACAGAAGAACAAACTGTGAGTCGCTGAGATGTCGTCAGTTCCCTTTGATTAGAACTAGGATTCAAACCCAAGGTTGGCTCCAGACCTGCCTCTCTCTTAACTACTGGTTACAGTGCTCTGGAAGTGAAGGGACAGCCCATGTGACTTCACTCATCACTACCAAGATGCACACAGTAGGGGCACAAATGCTGATGAAACTGAACCAATGCCACTTACAACACTGAGGCTCCTCTTGAGACCTCATTTCCTTCATCTGTAAAATGGGGAGAATATATACAGTCTATATGGGCTCCTATGATTCCATGTTCATGTGTATTGGGTATGCTGCACATATATGTTCCATGTGTGCTCCATGTATGTCGTGTGTTCTCTGTGTGTGGTGTAGGTATGTGTGTCCTGTATGTATGTAGAGTTGTCAGCACAGCACCCTGTATGAGGTAGGAGCTGGGGACATGCTGGCTCAGGTGAACCCTGGGTATTCACAAATTAGCACATCTGTTTCCTATTTTGTAAAATCGTGCGTTCCTCATGGTCTCACCCCATTGACTGTTTTCTCCTCCAGAATGGGGCATAGAACATTTTGCCCACCTGCTGCTCACCAAGGACCCCAAGACCTACATGTTTTCCTTCTTCCCAGAAGACGAATTGAACCGGGGGCTGGTCTTCTATGGTAGGCACCCTCAACTCCAACCCATCCCAGCCCCGCCCCAGACTCACCCACCCCTAGGACTGGGTTCCCTGAACTGCAGCTCTGCCTGGGGTTCCACCTGAGTCCCCCCACATCCTCACCCAGTCTCCTGCTCCACACTGCAGCTAACAAGCCGGAGGTGTCTGAGGAACAGCTAAGAGAGTTCTATGATGCCCTCAAATGCATGGACCTGCAGGAGACAGAAATCCTATACTCTGATGGGAAAAAGGTAAACACAAGAGCTGACCCCACTTCGGGCAATCCTGAAGGCCTAGAGAGGGCAGGCCATCAGCCAAGGTGGCCGCAAAGCAGGCCATTCTACTTACAAGCTCCCACTGATTGACCTCACATGGGCCCATGTTGGTAAATGAGAGCCAGGAGGCACCGCCACTGAAATCAGGGAGTATTGGAGAGGGGGAAACTCCTAGAGCAGGTGGGAGGTGCTGAGAGGCTAATAGGAGGGGAAGAGCATGGCAAAGGCATGGCTGTGGGAATTGGGGAGCAGACCCACACTGGGGTCCCTGGGTAGCACACATGGCGCATGGTTGTGTGTTGACTACTAGTTGAAAGGTTAGTGGTTCAATCCCACCCAGAGGCATCTCAGACAACAGGCCTGGTCATCTGTTCTCAAAAGGCCTCACAAAGTCTAGAAAGCAGTTCTACTCTGCACACGTGAGGTTGCTATCTGTCTGGTTTCTACTGCCACCTGCTCCCGTTTCACACTCGTGTGCCAGCGGGATTGGGGCAGGGAGAGCTCAAGTCCGGGCCACCGTCCCCGCTTTGCCTGAGACTTGCCTGTATCATTACCGTTGGCACGGTTTTCTCTAAGTCTGTGGTAAGTGGCAATCGTTGTTTGGTCTCTTCCTCTGTGAAGTCACAACATCGATGAGCTGCTGTCACTTTGCTGACATACATGGTGGCTTCAAAAAGTTCGTAGAGGAATTCCATTCTCTTTTAAGTCCATCTTTCCATGGATTTTCTAAAGCCTCCTCATACATGGAATATGTTCATAATTATAGAGTTTAAAATGTCTCATCAGTTTACCACCTGAGGTCATGCCCCCACAGGGACTCTGGGAAAGGACTAGGAGCTCAGGCACCAAGGCAGACCACCTGGTCAACAGCTTACCTTCCTTGGCTAAGGGGTGACCTCTGTCAGGTCACGTGGCAGCTCTTAGCCTTGGTTTCTATAAAGAGCAATGGTTGTGAAGAATCTAGAAGACAGAGCATAGGGTCTGGCTGGTCATAAGTGCTCAGAAAATGCCAGCTGTTCTTAAGGGTTTGAGTCTCCACTATGGAGATAAATAAGCTGGGGCTCAGAGAGAGAAAGTAACTTTCCCAAGGTCACCAGGACAGGAATTGGCAGAGTCAGAGTTGGGAGTCCTAGTAAGACATGTTCCAGAGTCCAGAATTTACGCCATCCCCCCAGAAAGCCTCCCTTTATCATAACTTCTTTCTCCCCACTGTCTTCTAGGATCTGTGTGGACCACTGGAGAAGCAGCATGAGGAAGCGATAAAGAAGAGGAAAAAGGGGTCCTCAGTGGACCCAGTCTTGGCTTAGGACTTTAGGGACCCATCCTCATCCTCCCACCAGCCTTCAACAAAGCTTCCATATTTGTGGTACAACCTGGTCAGTAGTCTGTTGTTTTTTCTGTCGTTCATTCACTTATGTGGAAGCTGCCCTGAGTCAAGCTCTGGGTGGGAAGAGTTCCTGGGTAAGACCAAGCACACGTGCCATGGAGGAAGAGGAGATGCACCAGGTTCCAAGGGAGCCCAGCTCCAGTAAGCCTTCCTGGCAGAGGCATCTGACGTAGTAGAAGCTAGGTAAACCTACTGTTCCCCCTGCCAGTCAAGGACCTGAGAAGACACGATTGAGGCTGAGGGCAGTGAAGTGGATCAAGGGCAGTGGGGATCCAGGCATGGGACACAATCAGGAAGGACCTTATTTGAGGCAGACCACTCTGGCTACCTGGGGAGGCAGGTTAGAAGGGGCTGGACTATAAAGGTAGGGAGAACCTTGTGGCGCCTGCCCTGAACCTCCTGGCAAGGAGTTGTGGCCTGGGCCAGGGCTGGGGAGGGCTTGAGGCCTAGTTGGGGGTCTGGGTGACTCCCTAGGAACCAGATGACATCTTAAAAACATGTTTGGAGCCCTTCCCTTGAGATAGGCCATGCCAAGTTCTGCCTACTTTGTGGCCTAAACAGAGCCAAGCCTGAAGCTAGGAGCCCAATGAGGAAGGGCCAGCTTTTTTCCAGACCAGAGGAGCTCATAGTCTCTTCTGTCAGAGGGAAGAAAAGTTGGGCTGAATTTTGTGGAACAATTCTGTACATGTAGCTGCCTAAACCATCAACAGTGACAGAACCATACACCCCAGGCTAGAGCCCTCACATACCAGCACCTCCTAAGAACCAAGCTCCAATGTGCCCAATTGTCCAACATCCTTCACTAACCAGACGAAGGCACTGCTGTGCCGGGAACACTGAGACTTCCACCTATCCTGATGTCCTTAGAACATTAGTAGATAGAACAGCCTCTTGGAACCCAAAGGGTCTGGACCCAGAGGTGCAGGGCCCAGAAGATATCTTCCCATTTCACTGTTACCTCCAGTAAGACACCATTTTCAACTCGACTGAGGAGAATCTGCTGGAAAATAAAATAGAAAGAATCCTGGGGGGCAGGGGAGAAATGAGTGAGATGAGAGGCAGGCATGATCAAATTTAAAAAGTGAATTAGAAATAGGAGTCAGAGAGAAAAACATACGAATTGAGGTATAGGAAGAAAAAGAAAATAGTAAAGAATATAGATTTTTGGAGTCACATAAACATGGGTTCAAAGCCTGGCTTTTTCATGAGCCACTTTGGGCAGGTGGCCCCAGGGAACCTCAATCTCATCAGAAAAATGGGGGCAGGGTGGGAACCTCCAAGGCTGATGTGCAGACGACATGGAGCATGACATGCCAAGTGCTTGGCTCCGTAGGTGCTGGATAAATGCAGCTACTGCTATTGATGGTGAACAAATGAAGCACTGAGAGCACAGGTCTGTGGTTTTACTGACAATGGGTAATGTGTCTTCTAACATCTGTGGCCCCTTCAGTTCAATAGTTACGTTTCCAACACAGGAAGTGATGAGAAACAGAAACCACGAGCAGGAGGCAGGCAGACTTAGAAAATGTTCACCCAACATTTCCCCCTGCAGCAGGTACCCGCTCTTCCATCCCCCACACCTTACTTTAGAAACACAGTCACGATACAGACCAGCAACGCAGGAAGTTTGGGGAGCTTTCTTTCTATTTTGAGATCAATATTTATTCTCCTTCATTTGTCCTTATAACGAAAATAGATTTTTAAATGCCTCAAATATACAAACATCATTTATGCACACACATTCCAGAAATGCTGAGGTAAGTACTGCTGCGGGGTGAGGAGCGGGAAATACCACAGTCTGAGCCCCAAACCAGGGCCTGCTGGTAGCTGGTCACTAGCCAAATGTCCCAGAGGGAGCTGAGGGCCTTGAGGTGAGGGTCTCAGAGGAACCACGTGTCTCGGTACCAGGAGGGATGTGGTGGACACACTTCTCAGGTTGTCTCCATGCCAGAAGGCCTCTCATCCTGACATACTCAATGGTCCCCCCAAAAGCTCATGGATCAAGGGTCCCTAGGAGCAAAGGTCTCCAGCCTGTCCTTCTCAGAGACACTGATTCTGGAAAGACAGCTTTGTGCCAGAGACCAGAGAGCCCTGTCCCTTCTTATATGGCCTCCACACGAGAATCCCGGATGAGGAAAATTCCTCAGTTAAAAAAATAATGTCCATTTGTATATAAAATACATATTATTAGTCAGGGTGGGCAAGTACAAGATGAGGAGACTCCCAGAGATTGATTCCATCTGGTCAGGAGGTTGCCTTGCTGGTGCCCCCAGGATGTTGCCTGTCCTGATGGCCAAGTAGATGCCCCTCCATTTGAAAACCCCAACACTGAACAGCTGGGTCTGTGCTGGTGGGAGACACTCTGGTGAGGGGTCTACAGGAGCCTGCCAGGCGACTGTGGCATCGGTGGGCTTTCTGCCCCACCTGTCCACCCATCTGTGCACCTCAAGTGACATCAGAAGAGGCAGGAGCCCCGCAGGCCGCGGGCCTGGCGCAGGTCGGCAGACAGGGAGCGGCTCATCTGCTTGGTGGTGATGTGGACACTCTTGGCGGCCTGGACAGCACGGCTCAGAGCTTTGTTGAGCTCCTCTAGGCCGGCCAGATCTAGCTGGATGGAGTGCCGGTGCCTGGAGGCCGGACGGGAGGGGGCTGCAGGGGGCCACTCTGAGGCTGTTTGGGCTGAGGTAGGTCCTGGGGACACATAGTACCTGAGGAGAGAAGTAAGTGCACTCATTAGTCTCAGAGAGAGCTGGGGTAGCGCTGAGGAGCACTGTGTTTGGAATAAACCTACTTCTAAACCCCAGCGGGGCCACTCTCTGTGTCTTGGTTTCTTCATTTCTGAGAGGGGGTTATAAGGCAGTGGTATTTCAATGGCAGAATTCTCAACTCCTACGAGGGAGGCCCAGGTTGAAATCTCAGCCAGTGTACCTCAGGAGCAGACACCACACATTTTCAGTGAACGCTTGTGTGCTAATAAACAGATTTCAGTGGAGTTTCCAGATTGAGGCACAAGAGGAAGAAAGGCCTGGCAACCTACTTTTGAAAATCAGCCAATTAAAACTCCGTGGGTCACAATGGTCTATTCACAACTAATCACTGGGATGGCACAGGACAACGTCTCCTGCTGCTGTGTGTAGGGTTGCCAGGAGCTAGAGTCACCTTGATGGCCGCTAGAAACAGAAGTGGGACTAATTAGCACCTAGGCCGGGGACTCTGGAAAGATGAAGGGGGACAATCAGTGAGAGGGACTGACCCAGAGCAGGTGCTGGAGAACAGGTAGCGCCCTGACAAGGTAACAAACAAGACTTACAGACCGGGAATCCCGCCCTGGGGTTGCAATGGTAAATGAACAATATGGACTCTCCGTTCTAGGAGCTTCTAGTCTGAAAGCCAGGGTCTCAGGGCACCAGGATCATCCTGGCTCTGCAGCAACACTACCCTTATTGGAAAGACAGTGCCTGTGAGCCCCCTTTGACAAGCACCGAGTACTGGGGAAATGTAGAATGAGGGTCCTGTGAATGTGAGAGGGATGAGGGGAAGGGCGTGCTCCCCTAGCCCAGCCCGGTGGGAGTGTGGGGGCTGTTTTAGAGTGCTGGGGAGATGGGCTGAAGAGCTCATGAGATGAGCACAGGTCTCCCCAAAAGTGGCAGCTACATTCACCCAGGGCAGTAAGTTTGGGGGTCAAAGAAATCAGCAGAAGGCTAAGCTGGGGTGTGGTCTGTGTATTGTGAAATAAAGGGAAACTCCCAAACCAAATCCATTCATCGTGACTCTATCGGCTATGCTCCATAGGGTTTTAAATTTTTATGGAAGTAGATATAGCCTCATCTTTTCTTCTGTGGGTTCATGGGCTCAAACTGCCGAGTTTGAGGTTGTTGTTGTTAAGTACTGTGGAGTTGGTTCTGACTCATAGTGACCCTGCACAGGGTTTCTGAAGCTGCAAATCTTTATGGGAGCAGAAAGCCTCTTCTTTCTCCTGAGGAACGGCTGGTAGTTTCGAACTGCCCGAGTCGTAACCACTACGCTATCAGAGCTCCTTGACTTTGAGGTTAGCTGTCTAATATTTAACCCACTGAAACATCAGGACTCCTTGGAATAAAGAAAGGGGAAGATAAAGAGCATTCACCTAAATAAAAGCGGGCAGGAACCTTGCCTGGCACACTGTAGAGGCTCAGCAAACTCTGGTTTTCTCTCTGAGCCTCTACTTCCTAACTCACATTACGTATAGTGTGTAAAAGGGGCTTCGATAGGATCCGAATGGACATTTCTCCAAAAAAGATAAACAAATGAACAATAAACACATGAAAACTGCTCAATATTGTTAGTTTTAAAACTAGTTGCTCTCAAGTGAATTCTGACCCATGGTGACCCATGTGTGTGAGAGTAGAACTGGGCTCTGCAGGCTTTCCAATAGTTTTTTCTGAAGGAGACCACCCTAATATAATTAATTGTTCCCGAAGCCCAGTGCCCTTGGCTGCCATGGGACTCTGAACATCCTTTCAAGGGCTCTGTTTCTCAACTAAAATGGCCATATTTAGCTATCTCCTGTTGTTATTGGGTGCCACAGAGTTAATTCCAACCCGTAGCGATGCCATGTGACAGAGAACTGTCCCATAGGGTTCTCTTAGCTGTAATCCTTAGGGGAGCAGATCACCAGGTTTTTCTTCCGTGGAGTTGCTGGGGGGTGGGGGGGTTGGACCATCAACTTTTGGCTAGCTGTGGCACCACCTGAGTTCCTTATTGTTGCTGTGGTGTTGTTAAATACTGTCGAGTAGATTCTGACCCATAGCAACCCTGTATAGGGTTTCTGAAGAGTGGCTAGTGAGCTTGACCCACCGACCTTGCAGTTCTGCTCATTAACCCACAGTGCCAGCCCAGGACTCCTGTGTTCCTCATAGGGTAGATCAAATGGGGAAATTCAGATAAAAGTCTCTGTACACTGCCTGGGCACGGAAGATGTGCTGTAGGTGCCAACTGCTGAGGCCCAAGCCCAGAGATCTGGGAAGGGGCAGAGCTGAGATTCATACCCAGATTCACGTTAAGCATTTCTGAACAAGTAGTGACAGCTAGCTGATAGATGAAGTTGATAAATCCAACAAACAGGCTTCTTGAATCCATTTCATTATAACCCACAACCCACATTCCCTTCTAGGAGACTTATCTGGTGCAGTTCTGAGGTTCCAACATGCACCCACCTTTTTTTTTAACTTTGAAGACAGTTTGGCCTGAAAGTTATCTAAAAAACTCTCCCAGGGCAGAAGCTGCAAGAAAACTATCCCAGGCTAGAAAGTCTCGGGTGTAGGAGCTGATACAGAGGCTGACCAGCAGGTGGCAGTGCAGGTCCACTCACCTTTCTCAGTAGCACACTGAACCCGGTGGCCGAGTTCTGCTGCTAGGCAGCAGGAGTAACTGCAGGGCAACAGCCCCAATTCCCCTAGATAAACAAGTCTGGTGTGGTGCTGCAAGGCTCTCTGAGAGTCTCTGTACCTACTGTGTCCCCTAGCCAAGCACTTTCCCTGGTATGCAGCGAATACTCATTTGCTGAGGGACCACATGAGTGTCCTGCACATGGTCCATTTGTGATGGGGCCCAGGAGTACATGAGTGCTTGGGTTCTCAGCAGCCCTCATTCGGGTCTGATTGCCAAACCCAAAGAGAAGAAAAGGCTCTTACACAGTGGCTGGTGGGTACTGCAGGATAGGCACTGAGGAGACACAGGCAAAGGCTGGAGGGGCTGGTGTTGTCGGTGCTGCAGCCAGATACCACAGCCCGGGGGCTGAGTACAGTGGTGACCCCGCTGGCTTGCTCCTCCGCTTGGGGCTGGAATTGGAAGGTGTGTTCTTCCTTGGGGTGGTCTTTTCTGCTCCTGTCAGGGTGGGACAGCACAGAGATACAGTGTGGCCACTTGGGAAGATCCAGCAGAGAACTGGGACTGTGCTCCACCCTCTCCTGCCAGAGCTAGGTTCTGGGTTTGCCAACGCTGGTCCCAAACTGGGACAGTAGCTACCCCAGGGAATCTGCCCAGATCCCCAGACCCTGGTCTAGAGTATCAGGCTGAGAGAAGAGACTTAGATCGATTCCTACCAGAGGTGGTGGTGTCTTGGCCATGTCCCTCTGCAGGGAGCACAACTCGGTGACACACAGGACACCGGGGGGAATCGGTTGGAGATGGTCCCAATGTGTCCCTAGTGGCAGCAGTGCCTGAGAAGGAGAAAGAGGTGTTAGGAGGAGACCGTGTCTACACAGCCAGGCCCTGGAGCCCAGCACTGAACTCTCCTCAGGGGCCACTGCGGGGAGACAGCGCCTCCACCTGGGCAATCAGCAACACTGACCGTCAATCAGCAACACTGACACTAAGGTCTTTCACGCATGCATTATTTTATCCAATCCAGCAGGCAACAGGCTAACTAACTACCATCATCCGCCCCTATTTTACAGATGAGGAAACTGAGGCCCCAAGAGGATGAGTAGTTTGCCAAGGTCTCAGAGCTGGGAAGTGGCAGATCCCAAGCCCGTGCTCTCCCAATGACAGACCCCTCCCTGTACCTGCTGCCATCCTGCCACAGTGAAACAGACCTGTTCTCCACGTGGGCGTGCCACAGAATGGCCTGAGAACCAGGAAGGAGCAGGTGGGCACTGTTGTTCTCTCACCAACCAAATCCCCAACACCTTGTCTGGGTGATTCCAGGGCTTGTCTGCTTCTCCTTCAGGCCTCAGCACTCCCTCTAGGAAGTCTCCCCACCCACCCATCCAGCCCTGTGGACCCCCATTCCAGTTCTGACCATAGTTTTGTCATTGTCTGCTTAGATGCCAATTCACTGGGACCGGGCCTGGATCCCATTATGTGCACATATAGAATGTTTGTTGAATTTGAAAATAATGAATAAATAAATAACCGAGTAAATGAGTGGGGAGGCCTGTTAGAAGGCAGAGTGGCAGGTAAAGAGCTGTAACTCTGGAGTTACAAAGACCTGGGTTCGAAATCTAGCTCTGCCACTTGTATGCTGTGTACCTTTGGCAAATTACTTAACCTCTCAGAGCCTCAGGGTTCTTACACATAAAATGGGTGCAATAATAGGACCCACTTCTTAGCATTGTGAGGGTTAATGCATGTAATATCTTTATCATGGTTCCCAGAACACAGTAAGTGCTTAATAAATGGAAGCCCCATCATCATTGCTGGAAAGTGTCTAAGAGATCATCTCTTTCATTAAGTATGTGGCAACTGAGATGAGAGAAGTTTAAG
Source organism: Chrysochloris asiatica (assembly GCF_000296735.1). Lineage (NCBI taxonomy): Eukaryota > Metazoa > Chordata > Mammalia > Afrosoricida > Chrysochloridae > Chrysochloris > Chrysochloris asiatica. The sequence goes on along the minus strand of NW_006408599.1, from coordinate 12,034,466 downwards.
TACTTGTCTAAGATTACACAGCAAGTCTGAAATGGGATGAAAACTTGGATGTCCAGATTCTCAGGCCACTGCTTTCCCCTACTGGATTTGGAGGGAAAGGGGTGAGCAGTAGGGGGAAAGGGAATGAGAGGAGACGTAATTACTGTTGCCAGGCCTCCTGCTGCCTGGTACCTCCTTATCCAGACCCTTCATGAACTCCCTAAGTCACGTCCACGGTCTCCCCATGTCAAGGTCAAGGAGGGTGGGTTCAGGCAGCAACACCTGGAGCAACAGGATGAAGATGCTCAGAAATGCATCCCAGTCCGTCGTCCGCGCCTGTGACTGGTCCAGCGGCACCCTCCCCGAGACCATAACTCTGCAGCCTTGGCTGCCTGGTCACTTCCTTACCTTGGTCCTGGTTCCTAATGGGCCAGCAGTGGGGACAGGAGACTGTGTCACTGCTTTTCTGGACTGTCTTGGGGGATAGGACATGGTACTCCTGGCCTGGGAAAAGAAACTGAACAGTCACCATCGGATGATGGGCAGGATTTTGCCATAACACTCTCTGTCTTCCTCTGTATGGAATTATTAGTCTGGTACACATACACTCTTATGTCATCTATGCACACATATGTGTACACACACATTCCTCTCAGACTTTAGTTAAGCAACAGCTGCTTAGCCCTGGGTCCGAATGTGAAGGAGCCAGGAAGAAATGCTACGCTATGGATAGTGACCCTGCTCCCTCAGACCCGCACGTGCTGATCTGATTGAAAAGCTCAGGCTTGGAGTCAGTGGCGTACATACACCCTTGGCATTTTCACCAGTATTCTAAGTGGCTGTAAAATGGGGGTGATCACAGATCCTATTTCCTAGGCTTGTTGGAATAACTGAGTGGGGCTCTATCTGTGAGGTGTGCTCTCCAGCTCCCCCAAAATGGCACATGGGCCTGGGGAGGAATAAGTGTCTGGGACTGTTCGTGGAGGGAATGAACAAACATACCGAGATTCACAGGTGTTTTTCAAATCACAGAATGTTTAAAAAAATTGAGGCTCACTGTATGCCCCACTGGGAAAATGGAAAAGGTTGCCTATAACAGAAGAGCCCATCCCAGGGCTGGCACCCACCCTAACCTTCCCTCTGGGCTTACCTGTGTAATGGCCCCGGAAGGTGACCCCTCCTCTTATTCTGTCCCGAGCTGCCTGTGGACTGTCCTTGGTGGCCCTACTCTTCTCAGAAGGGATGCGGGGGGAGGCTGGCTCAGATTCAGAGGCTGTGAGGGAAAGAGGGGATCAGAGAGGGCAGGGTATGGGGGCCACACAGCACAGAGAGGCTCTGGGGCAGGCACCTAGGCTTGAGTCCCAGATCTACCCCTTAGCTGACCCACAGGGAACACTGGTTTTGAGCTGAGCGCTGTATCATGTTCATTCACAGCAAACACTCCTGGAACTGTTGGCAGGACCTGCAACTGCTCAGAGCAGGTAAACAGCCAGGCCAAGGTCACCCAGCCAAGAAGGGGTAGAGCTGGAGATGAGCCCTGGCCACTGACTCAAGCCAGGCAGGCTCCTGGGAACCCACTGCAGGGCTTCAGGCACCCATTCTGAGCTTCAGCATCATGTGGGTGATACGACCCCCGCTTGCAGGGGGCTTAAGAGAGACGGTATAGCTAGCACACTGAGGTGCGCAGCATGGATGGCTATGATTAGAACAAACACATAGAAAACCGTCTTCAATTTTCCTCCACAGAGCCACGTTCCTCTCAGCCATCATGCCCAGACTTTGGTCTTCGGCAGTCAGCCCTGGTAGGCGGTCACTTACTCAGGGACAGCTGGGGCACCTCCCGAGGCACCGAGGAGGACCTGGCCCGTCGCCTCCCTGTGAGGACGGCTTGCTCTGCACCTCCAGGCTCCGCAGACAACCTCTCTGTGGATTTACTAGAACAGGGAGAGAAAAACAACATCACTCTGTATCCTAGTCTTATGTAGACTTTGCAGAAAATCAATCTGGAAACACTCGTAATGTGATAGGAGGCGAGCACCAAGTCAAGTCCAAAGACTCTGAGGTGAGGGTCACAGAAAATGGCTGGGAGCCTCTTGGATCCTCAGTTTCCTCATTTACAAACTAGGGATAATAATAATGATAACTTTAGAGGTTGCTGACAGAATTAATGAGACAATGTCTATAAAACATCCTGTGGTTCCTGCTCAGAGACAAGACCTCAAAAAGGTAATGACCTTGATAATGATCAATGAATGGACTATTCAGTGAGAGGGTACAAGGATCGGCTTCCCAAAGACGTTTGTTCTAGCTCTTCAGTTTGATGGTAGGAGGTTCAGGGATATTCATTGTACTGTATTTTATTATGAATACATGTGTTTATATTTATTTTTATGCATCAAATATTACACAATAGAAATACATAGGCAAGACTGAATGAATGAGTGAATGAATGAGTGACAGATAGGGTGGCATGGCAGTGTTCGAGTCCACCTGTCTGGGGAGGGTCACAAGCGGGCCAAGTCTGTCTGCTGTGGCTGCCAGAAAGGTACCAGGACAGGAGTTCCCAGATCATCATCACCTGCCAGAGTGGAAGCCCCAGGTGACTGAGGAATCAGCTGGCCGGTCCCGGGCCCGGGTGGGACGGTTGGAAGTGGAGGCAGAGACAGAGGTGGAGGCTGAGTGAGCGGGGCTGCCCTGGGGTGGCCGGTGCAGGCTGTCCTCTAGCCGCAGGCGGAGAAGAGACACCTCCTCTTGTAGCTCGCGGATGGCCTGGCTGGCGTGGCAGGGAGACAGACACAAAGAACAGATATACAGTGAGCAAGGTTGCAGCCTGGGTCCAGCTGCAGCCTCTGCCGCTCTGGGGCAGGCAAGGCTCCATCTCTGCTGTCAAATAATTCCAAAACTTCTTGCACATCCGTTTTCTGGCCACACCCCTTGATATTCCTCTAAGTTTTCGGTTACACGTCCTAACATGCAGCATCTCCGAGTCACTGAGACCATACACCAGTGACAAGTGCTCAGGACAGAGACGACGGTGTAGATGAAAGAGCCTACAGTTCCATTTTAAAGTCTGAACCTGCCTCGGCCCCTGGGCTGCCCTCCTTCCTCTTCCTCTTCCTGCAGAAATCCGAGCCAACCCTCCAGGCCTTGCTCCTTCCTGTCTTTGCTCAGCCTCTTCCCCCAAAACACTCCCTAAGGTTGCTCAAGCCTGTTTCTCCACTGCTGGTAGAAGAGGCTTGTATCCAGGTCTCCCCAGCCCATTCTGCGGCCCTTGGACCCCTTAAGATCTCATGGAAAAGCTACACTAAGATGGGTGCCAGGCATCAAGAGGGAGCAGAATAAAAAGTGATAAATGGATGAGGAAACACGGGGGCTTCCCATCACCTAGGGGACCAGGAGGGCTGAACGGAGTGGACCAGGAAATGCAGGGCCCTACCTGCAAGGCTGAAGTCATTCCAGCTCAACCTCTTACTTGGCGTCTCTGCCTTCAGTCCCCAAGTCTCTAGAGCTTCATTGTGTGGGCATTGCTGGCACTGTGTCCAGGCATCCCCAACCAAAGCCCCCTATACACACACATACACACATACTGCACCCTATATTCTGGAAGTTAGAGGCTGAGCTCAGCTTAGCTGTCTTTTGGATTGGTATAGGCTCTGTATCTATTCCTTGGCCAGCTCCGGGTTGGGGGGCTCCCCTCAGGGTTAGCTCTTGCCTGGTGGTCCCTGGATTCAAGGCAGAGTGTCTCCTGGTGCCACTTCCAAACATCAGTTCTCAGATGAATGTTCCATAAGCAGGGAGACCTCGCTCAGGCTTTGCCCCAGCATGCTGTGCCTCCAATCTCCAGGGAGACGTTGTTGGGGTTTCCAAGGTAAACCGTGAGAGGGAGGGGCAGAGAACGAGCTCCCATTGCTAGTTAACCCCTGGAAGGCAGAGCTGAGCTTCCGTGCTACATACAGGACCAGAGACAGCTCTGGCTCTCTCTCTAGGTGAAGGCTGTTCAAGGAGGGTTTGTGAGACCTGTGGCACAGGTCTTTGGGCAACTAACCTCAAGATCAGCGGTTCAAACCCAGAAGACACTCCATGGGAGAGAGATGAGGCTATCTACTCCTATAAAGATTCAGTCTCAGAAACCCTAAGGAGCGGTTTAGCTCTGTCCTTTAGGGTTGCCACGAGTCGGAATTGACTCGATGGCAGTGGATTTTTTTTGGTATGAAAGCTGGGGCTTGGAAGACCACTAGTACCACCTGGCATTTAAAATGCCTTGTCCCATGCAAACTTGTCCCCCGTTCCTGGGTTCTTCATCTCTTTACATGTCATCAACATCCAACTGGCTAACCAGTCAGAAAGCGGAATCATTCTACACTCTTCTGTTTCCCTGAAAATCCCTAAAATTAAGCAACATTTGGGCCCAACTGCCTAAATGTCTCTTCCCAAATGCATCACCCCCGTCTAGACAGTGCATTGCAGTCCAACTTACTCTCGTCCTGTCCTGGTGAGGAGGAGGCTGGAGTTGGTCTCTGTCGGCCCGTGTGTCAGAGCGGCAGCTGTGGGGGCCGAGGTGGGGTGTGGGCTGACTGCTCTGCTTGGGAGGAGCTTCTCAGAAATCAGTTTTCGCCCCTTGAACTCCGAGGAAGGGACTGTCAGGGAGACAAGGAGAATCCGTAGTGTGATTCCAACAGAGGGGACCCTGAAGGTCACGCTTTTGCAGGCAGAACGACAGGACACAGAGACCATGCCCTGCTGAGGCCATGAATGAAGTTCCCGATAAGGTGAGTGACCCATTGGGAGCTTTGGGTGCTAAACTAGGCTCACAGAGTCACTTCTAACTAGAATACTCTGACCCATCACCATTACGGCTTTAGATCCAAGTCTTCAAGACTGTCCCCTCTGCAAAGAGTTGATCACCCCACCGCGGGTGCCCTTGAGCTTTGCTATGAGTTGGGACTGATTCAAGGCAGTGGGTTGCTGGGCTTTTTGGTTCGGCCTTAATGAGAGGGGGCAGGAGAGGGAAGGGAGTGGGTGTGGCTTTAGGGATCCTTGTGGTGATGAAAATGTTTGGTGTTTTGACTGTCCCAATATCAATATCTTGTTTATAATATTGTTCTGTAGTTTTGTAAGATGTTATCATTGAGAGAACTGGGTGGAGGACACATGGAATCCCTGTAAAGTACTTCTTATAATTGCATGTAGATCCACAATTGTTTCAAAATGAAAGATTTAATTTAAAAGAATTTTTTTTTAACTGATCTTATATGCAAAGCTAATCTGTGCTGTTACTAGTCAGAATATGGAATGCCTTTAGGAGCGTGGGAGTGAGTACAAGGGGCTTGGAATGGGTTCTGGGTTTCCCAGAACCCCACTTTTGGTCTGATGTATTTACTTTATGAAAAGTTATCAATCATACGATCCAAGAGTAAATAGATAAAGGTTTACAAAACAGACTAAATGCTTTAGAGAAAGGAAGATCGCTTAAGGGAAATAAGACTCAATATATCCAGATTACACTCCCAGCTAAGGTTACTCACGGTATAAGTAGATTTGTGTTATCTTTCAGTAATCCAGAACTTGATTGGAACTTAATTCAACAGCATTTTAGGAGGTTGTGGAATAATATCCACTTGTCTGTGGATATTCATCAGCTACATGCTCAAATTTCTGATATAAGTAATTCTCAAAGTGAGCAATGAGTGGCTACTAATTTGCTACCCCTGCTAGAGAGTAAGATCCCCTATGAAGTTGATTGAACCTCAGCATAGTGATCCTGCTTGGTCACCTTAGAGCAGGTGGTGGGCTGGCAACATCTTGCGTATGGGGTCCCCAGCCGATCTCCTCCCTCCCTGCCTTCCTCGGATGGTGGCTGTTTATGCTGGACGTGTGGCCAGAGACGGGTAAGGATCACATGGAACCTCGGCAACCTAAGACAGAGCCATTGCCATGCTGCAATGAGTTTCGATGACGGGTAAGACTGAGGAATTCGCACTGACCGCCTAAGACAGGCAGCGTATCTTAAACAAACAATAAATAAGGGGGAATCTGATGCAGACCGTGCAGACCCGGTCAGGAGGTCAAGACCCTGTGGGCCCAAGCGTTGTTGACCGTCCAAACCATAGGCTCTGAGGATCAGACTTTAGCCACCTAGTAGACATAGCAAACTGTCCCTCATCTGATCATTCAGTAATGCTTGTTAGTAATCTCATACATAAGCCCTGGATATCCACAGACAAATGTAAAAACCTTCCCTAAAAGCCGAGACTGTAAATTCCAAAAAGGCAAGTTCCCCGCCCCCACCCCCACCCCCCCAAAAAAACTAAAGAGGATAGAGAGAAACACTGTTAACTGATGATATATGGAGGGGATAATAATCAATGTAATGAAACAAGCTATATGAATGGTTGAATGTGAAGCTGATGATGTGCCCTGTAAACTTTCACTCAATCCAAAATAAAAACATTTAATAAAAAAAAAAAGAAAAGTTATCAATTTATGTTCTTTTCTGTATGTTTGTTTGATTTCAATAAAAGTTCACAGACATTTTCACATATATGAAGGAGTGACAACAAGCTCATGAAAAAATGGCTGCAAGCAAGACGTTCATGGAAAAATGAAGAGAATGGAATTTTTCCAAGTTTTTGAAGTCCCCTTGTATATACAGGTATAAATAAACACACACATATGTCCGCACAGAAAACAACTCACATGTTCTACACCAAAATGTCCACATTGATAGTTTTGGCAGAATTTTTTCATTTTGTTCTCTTTTGTTCATCCTAACTGTAATTCCTGGTGTGGTACTACTGTAGGCTAAACACTGGACCACGAGGGCAATTTGAAACACCAGCCAAAACTCGGAGTCCTTATACAGGGTTGTTATGAGTTGGAGCTGACTCAACAGCACTTATCGACAACAACAACATTTGTAATTCCAGAGGCAGTGGTGGTTCACCTGAGAGACCTGGATTCAATTGCTGGCCAATGCACCTGCTGCATCTCCACCCCAACCCCCCTACATCTGTCAGTGGAGGGTACTATGATGCTAAGCAGGTCCCAGTAGAGCTTCCAGACTAAGATTGGAAAGAAAAGTCTGGCAATCTACTTCCAAAAATGAGGCAACGAACACGTTGTGGATCATAACAGTGTGATCCCATTAGACATGGGGGTTACCATGAGTGGTTGACTTGATGGCAGCTAATAGATGTCATTTCAAATTTGTCTACAGTTAACCTGCATACTTCATATCCTAAAAGGTACAAGGTTTTCTGTGTGTGTGGTCTTATTAACCCCTGATTCTAGCCCATCCAGATTTGTCCACTCACCCATCTCTGCTGTGAATGTGCGCCCCAGGCGAAAGCTGGGTGCCCTCTGCTGGACAGGACTGTCTGGGCTGGAGAGGTGCCGGTGGGCTCGGCTCCTGGGAGTACTGGGCTCAGCGGCTGTTCTGGGGCCCGTAGGACCCCTGGCCTGAGCATGGGAGGCTCCATCCTGGGGTACAGGTGCAGTGAATTGCTGCGCTGATGTGCCTGGGGTGCTGGGGAGTTGTGAGGGAGAGACACATTGAGGTAGCACACACAATCTCTGAGTCCTTCCACCTATTAACCAATCGGCCCCCAGCCTTTGGGACCTTGCATCCCTGGTAAGAAAACATTCCACCCTTGATGGATGTGTCTGTTTGAAACTGTTGTTGTTAAGTGCTGCTGAGTTGATTCCAAGCCTGTATAGGGTTGTGAGGAGTGACTGGTGAGCTTGAACTGCCAACCTTGCGATTCAAATGACTTTGCAATCTGACACATTAACCCACAGCACCACACTAGGACTCTGTTTACAAACTACATAGCCATAGTTTGCTAACCCATATATACAAGGAGCCCTGTAGCATAGTGGTTATGCATTGGGCTGCTAACCATGAGGTCAGCAGTTCAAATCCACCAGTAGCTCCATGTGAGAAAGATGAGGCTTTCTGCTCCTGTAAAGATGAACAGCCTCAGACCCCCCCCTCACCCACCATGGGTTGGAACCAACTAGACGGCACACCACCATTACGCATAAAATAGTTCAATTTTGTGTGTGAGACTATAAAGGGAAAAGGAACTTGTAGCACTTTCAGGCAGGCACCTGGCTTTGGGAGCCACCACTCTATACGGTGCCTCTAGCCTGTCACCCTTCACCTGCGACTCCGCCACTCTCTCCCTTCCCTGGGTGCCTGCCCAGCTTCCTCCTCACATGTTTGTGCTTCATGCTTGCTTTCTGCTTGCCTCACACTACCCCTCCCTACAGTTTGTATTCATGTACCCATTGACTCATCTACTCATCCAGCGAATGCTTCTCTCCTGGTCTGTCACTATTTGGCTGAGTGACGCTGGACAAATCACTTTCCCCCTCTGGGTCTCTGTTCCCCTCTTGTCAATAAACTGGGACTATGAATCATCATTGGGAAGATGGAATGAGGTCTGGCCCAGAGCAGAGGTCTGTGAAAGCTCATAGCCAGCACAGGCCCTGAGGTCCCCGGACTATCCAGGTCTGTGGAAATGACAGGATAACGGTGGAAGTCCCCGAAATACCTGATGTGAGAGAGCCGGTGCTCTGGGGTCTGGGTGACAGGTGACACTCTGCTGGTTTCTGAGCCCACAAAGCCACTGTCTGTCTCCGGGGATGCCATCCAGGGCTCCTGAAAGAGGCAGTATCTCTTTAAGTCTGAGGAATGTGCCCCAAGCACACTGGGAAGCCCTTTCCAAATGCTGGCCTAGGCCTCACATTCCAAAGGCAGAGCAGGAATCCTATAGTTAGGCTGTCCGGGTCCCAGTGCGAGGGTCCTCAGGCCCTCAAGGTCCAACATGAGTGCGGGGCTGACAGAAGGACTCCAGGTCTTGAGTGTACACTGAGAATGCCCTGCTCCCCTGAGGAGTGGGGGCTAGAGACCCTGGAGAGGCAACTGCATGAATGTCCTGAGATGAGGAATAATGAGAGAAGAAAACAGTCTTGTTTCCATGGCTTCTGACTTGGGCCTGGGATTCCAGGGCCTTGTCCGGCAGCAGGAATGCCCTTGCCCAGTGTATTAGAAAAAGAGAATCCATCTGACATGCGCCCCAACAGTTGCTGTCCAACCCTCAGCACCCCACATGTGTCAGAGTAGAACTGTGTTTCATAGGCTGATTTTTCAGAAATAATTTTCCAGCCCTTTCTTCCAAGGTGCCTCTGGATGGACTTGAACCTCCAACCTTTCATTTGTGGCCGAGTACACTAACCTCTGCACTATGCAGGGGTTTCAATGCTGGGCGTGAAGGCCACAAACCGAATGACTCCAGAGGTGCAGAGACTCCTTAGCATGAGATCAGCAGGGTCCTTGAAATGACAGGCAGAATGTGTGTGTGTACATATGCATACATATCATGTGCTATTCCATGGCAGGATGCACAGCATGTGTCACATTGTCACAATCGCCTGCGACCCTGGCAACAGTTTAAGAATCGCTGCTCTGATGGCAGAGAGTCAAGAACTGGCCGCCCAGCTGTGATAGGCAGGCTCGGAGGAACACAGGCCATAGCTGTAAGCACTGAGAGGGCGAGAAGAGCATCTGGCAAAGGGACGGGCTTGGGAGTGGGGACTCACAGCCGAGAGGTGGCACAGAGCAGAGTACCTGGATGATGAGCGGGACTGTGACCGGCAGGGATTCCAGAAAGGACTGTCATGAGCAAAGGCAGAAAGTTCCAGAGACCTCAGGCTCTGGGGTTCTGAGCCTGAGGTGCCCCTGCCCATGTGGGTGCTTACCTCTATGTGGGACCCGCCAGCTTGGCGGAAAGACTTCTGTGGAAGGTGTTCAGAGATGCCACTTCCTGCCAAGCTGGTCAGGCTGCTCTGGTGGGATGCTGCAGACTTGGTGCCTTGAGGCGGGTGTGGTATGCCAGGGCCTAGAGGGGCTGCCTTGGCCTTGCCCATGCCTGGCAGGCACCCGTCTCTGGCCACAGAGGTCGGCAAGCCTGATGACTTCACAGACACCATCTGCTCCACAGTCTCCCTGCAGGGAAAGAGAAGCATGCCAATCCTGAGCCCTTGCATGAGCCAAGCAGCCCTGACCCTGGGGTCAGTCCATCCCAGGAACCACAGTGTCCAGGGCACAAGCACAAAGTTCCACACCAGGTGCCCAACCTAGTTCTGCAGCTTCTAGCTGGGTGACTTTGGGCAAGGCACTTTCCCTCTCTGAGCCTCACTTTTCTTAACTCTATTAAGTGGATGCTAAGAAAACCTACCCATTATACCACGGGGGCAACACTGTGAGAACAAATGAGCAAAAACAGCATTTCCCAGGCTTCCCTATTCCAGCTACCTCCATAAACTCTTCAATCTACTTACAAGGACTTTATTTCATTATAAATAGATCAGTAGTTCATATTACATATAGAAAGTAATTTTAAAAACAAATACAAAAGGACTTCAAAATGTTTACAGGAAAATTCCATTCTCTGTTCATTCAAGGCTTCAGGAGCACCAAAAGGGCAGTATTTGCCCAAAACAAAGCTCAGAAGGCAAGAAGGGGCAGGAAAGGAAAATCAGAGTGGTGTTAAAGTAGTAACAGCATTAACAGAGGCTTTCTCCCGGATGTAATTAGGACTGAGACTGAAAAGGAGACTGTCATGTAACGCTGCCTCTGTCCTCCCAGAACTCATGCCCCCATCACCCAAGTTTATTTCAAGTGCTACCAACGTGTGTGTTCCATATTCTGGAGAGATGCTGAGGACTCAAGAACAATTTCTAAACTATCATGAGCATTCTATTCTAGCACACGACGACAGTTTTTACCCTCTTCCTCCCCCCGGCCTGTGTTTCAGAGTTGGCACAGAACATGGTTAGGGAGCTCACTGACATACTTGCGGCGCACACTGGGACTTCTCTCAGCCTGTCTCGGGACCTGCCTCGGGATGAGTTTGGTGGTCTCTCCTCTTCCTGGAGCTGGCCCATCAACTTCCAGAACAAGCCCCTGCTCCACCTCGTCCTCCTCCACCCTCAGAGCTTCTGGAAGGGACTTCACACTGACATAACTGCAGAAGACAGACAGACAGACATGACCTCGGCTGAGCAGGGGCACACGCGATGCAGCCACCCTGGCTGAGGGGGCTGGCCTTGCTCCTGAGGACACTCACCGCTCCAGGAGACCATGGAAATCTTGTTCCACCTGCAGTTCCTTGTGCCCGAGCGAGGCTGGGAGCTCCCGTGGCCTGCCCTCCACCTCACTGCTGATGGAGTTGAGCTCCATGTCCAGGTGCAAAGAGCAAGGGCCAGCTCCAGTGGTGTCCGGCTGGGGACCAGGAAGGAGGTGGGGCAGAGGTTCAGTCAGTACCTAAACACCACATGTTAACACCAACCTCGTGCTAGTCTCTTGCTGAGTGCTGATAGATGAGAAATAGGTTAGGCTCACTATCTCCACCAGCCTTTTATGCGTGTGACAAATGTGGGGATTGTATGTGAGCTTCAGTACTGGCTTCCACTAACTGAGCACCTACTACGTGCCAAGTGCTGTACACATATCATGTCACAAAAGTCTTAAAAAGCCAGTACATGCTTTTATTAGAACCCATTTTACTGACAGATAATTGAAGCTCAAGAAGGAAGAAAGATTTGCCAGAAGCCATACAGAGCAAGTGGCAGAGTCAATATTTGAACCCAATTTGTCTCCAGACCCCTTTCCATTCCATGATGACCTCTCCAGCCCCCCAAAGTACTTTCAGAGGGGGAGCATGGGAAACCCTCCAAGTGATGCACCCGGGTTTTTACTCTGAGTGCGTGAGATGTTGCATGCTCTCGCATGAGCACAGTGAGAATTTTCCCCAAATTGTTGGACCGCCAAGACCTCATCTCTCACGGCTATTACACTGACACAGCCCTGCCAGCTTCCTGCCCCATCTAACACTCCAGAGCCTTCCTCCCATTCCAGTCCTCAGCAGACAAGTCTTTGCAGCACAGACAACAGGGAGTTTGCAGACCCAGACACCCCACCACTGTGTCTCTATGCTCAGTTTGCTCAACTGCAAAATTTGCCCATGAGGCTGGTAGGAATGGAAAGAATTCTTCTGAGCCCCTTTTACATGAAATCTTTATCTAATGTTTTCCATCTTTGCAAAATGGTCTCATCTGGTTCTATAAGCGAGAAGCCTGGAGGGCATCCTTAGGTCCCTTCCCTCTCACAGCCACTCCAAGTCCAGTCAGATTTACCTTCTGAACCTCTCTCATGACCACGCACATCTCGTTCTGCCCTGACAACTACCCTGCGTCATAGCAGTGACCTCTAACTGGTCTACCCTTAAATCCTCCTATGACTGGCCCCTTTGGAAAGCTCCAGCAGAGTCTACAGCCACACCCTACATGTGACCCTCAAGACACTATATCACATGGCTCCTCCCTGACTCTTAGGTCACATCTCAGATAACTATGCTCCTCACTTTCCCACACTTCAGCCACAGGGTTTTTGCACAGACTACTTCTCTGCCGGAATGACTTTTCTCCTTCTGCACCGAGCTATTCCTACTCAACCTCCAGTTCTCAAACATGACTTCACCGGGGAAGGCTTCTCTGATCCCCCAAATCATTCATGCTACCTGTTAGCTACTCCCACAGAACTCCATAATTCTCTTTCAGTGCACCAATCACAAATTATAATTAACTAACTGTGCAACATCTTCACCTACACGGCAAACTCCATGAGGGGAGAATAGATGTCATCTTTGGTTTGTTTGTTCCTATGGAATCCCCATCACAGGTGTGGGTCCTGCCTAGCATTATTATTAAGGAGGGACCATCCCTAGAGAAGGCCATCACGCTTGTTAAAGTGGAGGATCAGCAAAAAAGAGGAAGACCCCCCCAACGAGAAGGATTGGCATAGTAGCAGCAGCAATGCGCTCAAGCGTAACAACAATTGTGAGGACGGCCCAGGACTGGGCAGTGTTTTGTTCTGTTGTGTATAGAGTCACTATGAATCAGAACCAACTCAATGGCACCTAACAACAACAACAATAATGCTACCTGAAATGAATATCATTTTCCTTAAAAAAAAAAAAAAATAGGTACTATATTCGTATGGAAATTCTGGTGTGGCACTGTAGGGTGAACGTAGACTGTTACCACAAGGTTACCCACCAGCCATTCTTGGAAACCCTATACAGAGTCACTTTGAGTAGGAAGTGACTCGCAGGCATGTAACAACATATTAGCTGTTGTTTACATTCCATAAATATTTGATGAAGAAATGAGTTAATAGAAGAATGAATAAATGGAGAAACAAACAAATATGGCTGGGCAAAGTATTACCTCAGGGTAGGGAGGCTGGATGGCTGGTGTGGGCCCATGTCCGGAAGGAGAGGGCAAACCCATTGGCTGGCCAGGGGAAGGCAAGGCTGGAGGACTGTCCAGAGCCAAGTCTGAGCCTATTCGCTCAGGTTCCTGCTGGTGCTGGTCCACGTGGTCCTTGAACTCTTCCAGGCGAATTCCCAGTTGGAATATCTCTGCCTCCAGCTCTCTGCAATGGGCAGACAGACACTGGGATCCCAAGACAACAGCACATGAGACAGGACTGGGAGGAAGTGCTTCCAAGCAGAGGCCATAGGAGAGTCCTTCTGGGGTTCATTTCCACTGCCTGCTAGTGGATTCTGACTCGCAGGGACCCATTACAGGACTTCCAAGACAGTAATCTTTACAGGAGCAGACAGCTTCATCTTTCTTCTGCAGAGTGGCTGGTGGGTTAGAACTGCCGACCTTGCAGTTAGCCTAACCCATCGTGTCACCAGGGTTCCTTGGGGCTCATTTCATGCGATCATTCACATGTTATAGAAACTCAAAATAAGCAAAATGAAAGAGGACTCCACCAGGATTCAGCCTGGTCCCTGCTCTGCCACCCATAGGCCGTGCGACTTTGAGTAAGGCCTCCCCCTTTGACCTCTGTTCCCAAATTGTCCTCATGGCAGTGAGTGCAGATGGACCCAAATCTCAGCTTCCCAGTAACCCACCGTTTGGATGTGTTGCTAATTGGGATAAGTTCTCTCCCTGTCCCCTGTATATGAATTATGAGGGCGAGCTGCCTCTGTCATAGTGGGAACCTGGGAGGTGCCCCATCTATCCACCTGGGCCCCCTCCCCAGGACGTACCTGCCAGGATCAAATTTCCCAGATGTTCCCTGGGAGCTGGCCGGCTGCTGATCCAGGTGCTGGTCTTTGTGGGCTTTCAGGTACTCCTCCTCCAGGGCCGCATGGGCAGACTTGAGCCGCTGGAAGCCCTGGAACGGAACCAGACCAGGGGATTTGAGTGACCAGGCTCCACGACTCTGACCCTGCAGACATGATGGGCCATGGGACTCGCCTCAGTCTACAGAGGCCTCCCAAGTTCCTGGAAATAGAGGCTGGGAACCTCTGGAGCCTGCCTACCCTTGCCGAGCTCTCCTCAAGAAAGCCTCGACCATCGGACTGGCACAGCAGAGGCCTTGCTTAGAGCCTTGGCACCAGCCCTTCCTGCATAGACCTACATGGACTCCAGTGTTCCAAGCCAGTCCTAGTGTCAGGCATTCTAGCACTAAGTCCCCATAGGGATCAAGTACTTGAGAGACCCTGGATTCTCATTCTTGATTTGCAAAATTGTGGGCTGTGGACTAGTGTTTCTTCTCCCAAGTTCTTACAGACCATCAGTATAGACAATGCCATCACCACTTCTGGTGATAGTGAACATCCACTGCACATGAGACTCTGGGATAAAGCACTTGGTGCCGCATCACAATCCTAATGAGAGGGGACAATTGTCATCTTCATTGAAAAGAGAGGAAACTAAGGCACAGAGAGGTTCTCTAGGTTGGGAAAGGTCATATATTGAGTGAACAAGTTGTAGTGCCGAGATGTGAACTCAGGCTTCCTGGCTCCAGAGTCCATGGTCCTAACAATTATGCTAGGCCCCTTGTGTTGTTAAGTGTCATCAAGTCAGTTCTGACTCACAGCGACCGAACCAGTATAGGCTTTCCAAGGAGCGGCTGGTGGGTTTGAACCGCTGACCTGTGCTAAGCAGTCTAGTGCTTATCCTATAGTGCCACACCAGGACTCCTCTAGGTCTTCCCCCCCACACACACACAGTACTGTGATAATGACTGAAACTGTGGGAATGGGCTCATGATTCCAGACATATCGATCCCATTGCTGTTTCTACTGAGGACTGATCAAGGCCAAGGTCAAGGCCAACTGAGAACCCTGTCCTTAGTCAAGCTTTGCTCTTCCAATAGCTCTCAACTTCCCCGTATATGCAGAAATAAGGACTGAGAGAAATAAAATGAGTTGTTTTAATTTTCAAGGACCTTTTGTCAAATTAAAATTCAGCCAACTCACTTAATAGGGTACATATCACACATCTGTAAATGTGAAAATGGAAATGATTTTTATCTAATAACACAAGGAAAGACTCATTCGATAATATTTGTTTGTGAATATTGTGTCCTGGTTCCCTTTCCACCTGCCCCTCCGGACCCTCTCTCAGCCTCTCTCCCTACCCTCATTGGTGTGTTGAGCATCAGCTGAACCTTCACAGGAGATCCTGGGTAGGAGGGGAGAGGCCTGGGGTGGCAACAATTCCCAGAGGGTTGCTACCCATTCGACACTGGTTCCCCTGACTGTGCCCACATCTCTGCCAGCACTGTCTCCCTTCAGCACACCCCACTTGGAGAGCGGCATCTGCTCCTGACTGAGACCTGGGGATGCAGTGGGAACCTGCACTTCATATAGGACCACAAAGCAAACACAGTTGTTGCTGAGTCGACCCCAACTCACTGTAAACCCTACGTGTGTCAGAACAGAAGTGTGCTCCATAGGGTTTCCAATGGCTGGTATTTCAGAAGCAGATCACCAGGTCTTTCTTCTGAGAGGCCTCTGAGTGGGTATGAACTCCAGTAAGCAGCCATCTGCACCCAATTCCATCGAGTAGGTTCTAAATCATACTAACTCTAGGGTTTCCTAGACTGTAATTCTTCATAGGAGCAGACAGTCCTATCTTTCTCTATTGGAGCAGCTGGTGGGTTTCAACTGCCAACACTGCAGTTAGCAGTCTAGTGCTTACCCTACAGCACCCCCAGCACTCCTATGTGACTATAAAAACCAAGCTAAAGTTGTTGTTGTTGTTATCAAACACTGTGGTGTTGGTTCCGACTCATAGAGACCCTGTACAGGGTTTCTAAAGCTTTAAATCTTCCCGGGAGCAGAAAGCCTCATCTTTCTCCCGTGGAGTGGCTGGCAGACTTGCAGGTCAGCGGTTCTCATATGGAGCTACCGTGCTCCCAAACATAGCTACTTAAATTATAGAAACCAAAAGGAAATAAAGTAATAATTGTCAGTTTAGGGATCTCTCCCTCCTGTTTACAAAGCACCATGGCTTAGTAAGTGGGAATTGTTGTGTTATAATGACCATTATTAAGCAAAGTCAAGCTAAGAGGAGACACTGTATTTAGGATTCTCTGGTCTTGCAGCACACGAAGCTTCAGAGATAGCTACGTGGGCATCTCCTGAACTGGGCAGTACCTTGAGTTGGTCCTGTGGTGTGAGCCGCCCTGAACGCACTAGGTCTTCAAAGGACTCCACCTGGATGTGGGAAGGGGAAGGAACACACTCATTAACCTGGCCTCAGGAAGACAGGCACTGCAGACTCCCACATTATAAGCTGGGCCCAGCTTGGGGTAAGGGTTGTCAGTCAATCACAGGGTGGCTGGTGCTGGGAAACAATCCACCCCAGGCCTTGGCCAGGCAGCCCCGGGAAGAACTGTGTTCCAGAGGGTTGTCAATGGCTGAGTTTTCAAAGTGGAACCACTAGGAAGTAAGGACAGAAAAGCACACCTGCTCGTGTCCCTTTGGGCCTATGAGCCAGGATACTTACCACAGCATGGTTAGAGGGAGCGAGGAAAAGGCCTGCACATGTACATGTGGCAGAGTGTGCCGCCATTATTATAAATTACTAAGGAAGGCACATGTGTGTGTTCTTATAGCTCAGCATCTCCAAAATTGATTTTCCAGTCTCAAAGCAAGGGACCAGACATTGTGTACCATATGCTACCATTTGTATAAAATAGATGTTGTTGTTTAGTGCCAGTGAGTCAGCCCTGACTCATAGTAACCCTGTCTAGGGTTTTCAAGGAGCAGCTGGCAGGTTGGAACTGCCGACCTTGTGGTTTGCAGTCCAGTGCTGATCCTACAGCACCACACAGGACTCTGTTAAATATATAAGGCATAAACATATAAATGCATGTGCTCGTATATGATAAACAATTTCTAGGAGAATGTACAAGAAATCTGGGAAGGAAAGCTCGGTGGCTAGGAGACAAGGAGTTTTTGTTGAGTTGGTTCCAATTCATAGTGACCCTGTATATGGTTTCTGAGGAGCAGCTGGTGGGTTTGAACTGCCAACCTTGTGGTTCACAGTCCAGTGCTGATCCTACAGTGCTCCATTGCTTGTGGTTTGTTCCTTTTGAGCTTTAAACCATGTGAATTCATTGCCTGTGCCAAAATAAATATTTAAATTTAGGGAGCTAAAACAGTCAAAGTACAGTAGCTAGGCATGTGACCATTTCTATAAATGAATCAGTGTGCACTGAACAATTGTGCATGAGTGCTCAAAACACCCACAACACTGTGAGCTTCTAATAGAGTTGACGGACAGAATGGTGTGAGTGAAACAAAGTTTTTCACTGAATGAACTTTGTACTGTGTGAGGGTTTTTACCATGTGTTTGTATTTCCTTTACAAAAGAACGAAACAAATGACTAGTGCTACCATGTAACATAAAATTAAATAATTTAATTAATAAGTCATGTGTTATAATGATATATTATTTGTTGTTGTTAGGTACCATCGAATCAATTCTGAATCATAGTGACCCTGTATAGGGTTTCCAAGGAGCGACTGGTGGGTTTGAACTGCTAACCCTTGTGATTAGTAGCCCAGTGCTTATCCTACAGCACCACACAAGGACTCTCTAACTATATGTTGCTATCGTTCAGTGCCGTGGAGTTGGTTCTGACTCATAGCAACCCGGTATAAGGTTCCCAAGGAGCAACTAGTAGATTGTTGACCTTGTGGTTAACAGTCCAACGCTGATCCTATAGTGTCATTGTTGTTGTTGTTGTTGTTAAGTGCCATCGAGTCGATTCCGACCCATAGCGACCCTGTACAGGGTTTCCGAGGGTGTAAATCTTTACGGGAGCAGAAAGCCTCATCTTTCTCCCATGGAACCGCTGGTAGTTTCGAACTGCTGACCTTGCGGTTCAGAGCCCGATTCGTAACCACTACGCTACCAGAGAAGTCTAATTTAAGAAGTCTAATTTAATAAATACATAGCATATTATATCCTATATTTAAAATATTAGTAATATTTGTGATATTTACATATTCGTCACCTGTACCATAACACAGTATATATTTGTATATTGTTGTTGTTAAGTGCCATCAAGTGATTTCCAAGGAGCGATTGGAAACCGACCTTGTGGTTCAAACCAACCTTATGGTTGAGCACCTTATTCTACAATGCCACACCAGGACTCTATAATTGTATATAGTGTTGATAATAATCATATGATATAATTTTTATAACATATTAAGGAGCCCTGGTGGCACAATGGTTAATTTCTTGGCTGATCATTTAAACAGGGAGTCCTGGTGTGATGCTGTGAGTTAACGCACCAGACTGCAAAGCCATTTGAACTGCAAGGTCGGCGGTTCAAACTCACCAGCTGCTCCTTGGAAACCCTATACAGGGTCGCTATGGGTCGGGATCGACTCGGCAGCACTCAACAACAACAAATTTAAACAGCAATATAATGTGAGCTACAGGTACAATTTAAAATGTTCTAGTAGCCCCACTAAAAATGCAAAAAGAAACAGGTCAAATTAACTTTAGCAGTATACTTCATTGAACACAAAATGTCTCTAGAACAAGCCAGTCTCTAGAATTCCTACCAAATGACTGGGCAGAACAATTAGATGTTTGTGGCCTACAAAGGGAATTGGGACGCTAGCTAATAATGTAAATAAGGAGCGTGGCACTATGTGGGGTGGGATCATGCACACAGGGTGTATGTGCAGATTGGCTGGTTTTGACATCACGCTAGGTTGAAAAGGAGCCATCTCGGAAGCAGGAATCGGGATCTCACTGCCATTAAGAAAGAAGAATGGGGAGCAGAGTGCAGCCTTGGGCCCCTAAGAGCCCTGTGATGGGAAAAGCAATGGTGTTTTTCTGAAGGAATTTGTGGTACAGACAGGGTGATACATGTAACTCGCATTTTCCTTTTTGCATCAACAACTAAGAAGTTCAAAGTCAAATATTTGACTCTGAAGCGTTCAGAGCCAAGCAGAACATTTTGTTTACTCATTTCATCCTAACTTCACTTTATTTTTTTCTACCCTTACTTCCCCTTTACTCCAGTTTCCTCATTTCATTTCCAGACTATGCCTATAATGTATGTATTTTCAGAAAATGTTTTAAAACACTTTGGGAATAAGACCAAGTGTGTACATATAAACAGACTACACACAATTGAGTTACTTGGACAATTTGATGAAAATCCAAATGCCCTTTGAGAGGTAACTGAGAAATGAACTAAGAAAGTGGGGTGATTTATCCTGAAGAGACAAGTTAAGACAGAGGGTTCCATTACCCTTCCAGAATCCTGAAAGGGTTGGGAGTCTCCTCCAAAACAGATGTCAAGTACATCTGGAGGGATCTGATGAGACTCAAGGCCAAAACAAAAGGGTTTAAACCTAGGTTTGAGTGGCATGGAGGAGGCTGGAGCCCCGTGGTCTATAAAGCAACGAGAAGGGATCATGTTTCCTGGATGATTGAGAGAACTCTGGCCCCTAGGCAGGAAAATGGACATGGTGGCTCCCCATCCAAGTGGGCAGAGGCTTTGCTTTTATTAGGCAAAGCCAGGATTCCACTCACCTTAGCCAGGAACCGCCTGGCCTGAGATGCCAGTGCCTGAGTCTGCTCTGTTGAGGGCTGGTCTTTGGGGACACCCTGGTTGTCTGGAAGCCACCCTGGGGTGGGGGTGTTGGTGGGTGAGGAGGGACTCAGTTTTCCTTGGGCTGACTGCCATCCTGGAAAATACAACCACTGAAAGTTGGAGTCAGGCACAGTCCCTCTAGGGGCTGAAAGACAATGGCAAACCTCAACCCCATCACCTCCATCATCAAGTTACAGCTTAGTCATCGTGTCCACCTTCACACTGTCCTGCAGCAGTGGGCAGGGCAGCGTGTTGTCTCCTGTTTATGGGTGAAAACAAGGCCTACATCTGCCCTAGATCACACAGCTGGAAGAAATGGGGCCAACACCAGGCCTCTGGGTTCCTGGCTCTTATGTCTCCCCTATCAAAGGAGTCATTTCAATGTCATGGTTAATAGTGGGGGATTAACTCAGAAAAACACAGGTTCAAGTCCTGGTCTTTCCATGTCATGGCTGTGTGACCTTCATCATGTCGCCTGTCTCAGTTCTGGTCTCCTTAACTGTCAGTGGAGGTAACCACAGTGCAGACCACACCAGGTTGATGTGGGAATGACGAAGATCATGGAGGTCAAAGACTTAATGTAGGGCCTGGTCAGAGTGCAATGGCACAGCTGTTTGTTATGCAATTCACCCTATGTCATCCAGCTAATGGCAGAGGCAGGACTTGAACGGGTTGCTCTGGCTCGGAGTGGGACACTTTCCACGTCCCCATTTAACTTCTGAGGGGGTGTTCACCTCACCTTCCCCCTAACCTGAAGTCAATGACATTTCAAGGTGAACATATGCCCAAGAGCAGAGTGACACCCTCAGTCTCCTCTCTCAGACTCACCTGAGACCTCAGAGACCTCAGAGGTGGGGCTGGGCCGCCAATCTGCTGTGCGAGGTTGTGGAATGGTGAAGGACAAGACCTTGGTCCCCTGTGACACTGTTCCCATATGGACACTGTGGCTGGGCTGGGGTGGATCTGCGTACAGGTTCACCTGTGGGAGGGATGAGAGGCACAGGCTGATTCTAGTCAGGACTGGGCAAACACACCCAAAAGGGCTCACTTCATTGACACTTTCATTCAGGTGCTCAACACACTGCTTTTAATGAAGACCTTGGGATGGGGCCAGACCCTGGTGAAGGTTTTCATGGCCTTTTATTCTCTCTTGATGGCATTCCTGAAGGAGGCAGGGCAGGGGCCATCACCCCCATTTTACAGAATAGGAAACTGAGCCTTGGAGACGTTAAGTCATGTACTGAAAACCTCATTATTAAGTACTTAAACCGAGAGGAAAACCTGCTCTGTGTAACCCAAAAAATTACAGTTTCCACTGTTAATTATTTTTATATTAATCATACTTATAATAGTAATTTATAATTATACTATGTTGTTATTGCTAAGTGCTGTCAAGTTGGTTCTAACTCATAGTGACCCTGTATAGGGTTTTCTGCTGGAGCAGAAAGCCTCATCTTTCTCCTGGGATTTTAACTAACATGTTGTTGTTGTTGTTAAGTACCGTGGAGTTGGTTCCAACTCATAGTGACCCTGCACAGGGTTTGCAAGGCTGTAAATCTTTACGGGAGCAGAAAGCCTCATCTTTCTCCTGTGGTAGTTTCGAACTGCTGAACCTTGAGGTTAGCAGCCCGATTTGTAACCACTATACTACCAGAGCTCCTATAATTAAATAATTTGCCCAGTCCTACTCTAAATAATATTGATTCTTCTAAAATATGAAGCATCAAATGGCCTGTGTCACTCATCTGTCTGGCTCTAGACTTCTCTCCCACAAATTGGGCTATTTAGAATACTAATTTCATCCTTAAATGATGGAGATTTATATGATTCCATCATTTATATTGTTGGTGTGGTACTGTGGGTTAATGCGCCAGACTGCAGAGCTGTTTGAACTGCAAGGTCGGCGGCTCAAGCTCACCAGTCGCTCCTTGGAAACCCTATACAGGGTCGCTGTGGGTCGGAACCGACTCTACGGCACTTAACAACAACAACAACAACAATATTATAACTAATATTAGTTGTATTATATATTGTTATATATTATAATGAATATTAGTTATAATATATAACCATGGACATTGTAACTAATATTTGTTATACTATATAACCATATATAACTATATATTATAACTAATGATAGTTATAATATATAACCATATATAGTATAATAACTATAGATTGTAACTAATATTAGTTATATATAATCATATATATTATAATAACTATATTAGTAGAACTAATATTAATTATAATATATGACAATCTAAATGATGGAAGAATCAATATTGTTTAGCAAATTATGGTCTGGTTTTGCATATGAATTTTTATGACACACAGCACACTCAGTTGTTGCTATCTATGGTTGCTATTATGCTATAATGTATGGCCTGCAAAGCTTAAAACAGTTACCGACTCCTGGGTTAGAGTGTGGGCTCTGCAGGCAGATTCCAGGTTTACATTAGGCTCCACCTCCCCACCTAAGTCCTAAAGCATTTGACTAGCCACTCTGTGCACAAAGGGCTCAAAAAATGGTAGTGACTGCCATCACTGACACCAACACCATCTCCACCATCATCACCATCATCATCACCACCAGCCAACACCACTATCACCATTATCACTAACATCATCGTCACCATAATCATTTTCAGCAGCATCATTGCCAACACCATCACCACCAGCCAGCAACACCATCATTTTCACCACCATAACTATTATCACCATCACCACTGCCAACATCATCATCACCACCACTACAATCATCATCATTATTTATTCGACCTTAATGGAAGTGTTTTCCATTGGGAAACCAGTATAACCTTCTAAACATCTCCTTAAAAAAGTTCCTGTCCCGTGTGCCACACCGGCACCTGCCTGTCACAATGTCAGGTGGGCTATTTTTACTGAGTCCCTGATGCTCCAAGGCCAAGTTGTGGGTAGGAATAAGTGCCAGCTGGGCAAGGTGGCTTTCTGGTTGCCTCTCCCTGCTGCAGCTGCTCTTCATGGCCTGGTTGTGAAAAGAAAATCTACTCCAAAGTGAGGGACAATCACCGAGCGTGGCTGTCCTCCTCCCCCACTTTCAGGGGCAGGCCTCATAGGATGAGAACAAAGCAGGATTTTAATAATCCTCTTGGCCAGCCATCTGCTCACACTGGCCTGTGAGGGCCCGTCTAGATCATCTACCCGTACTCCTCTCCTTCAGAGATGGCTGAGATCTCATGGGAGGTTCCCCATTGTGTTTCTCTCCAGAGCCCTAGGCCCACCAAAGCCCAAAGTAGGGGGTGAGGGATTAGAAACAAGCGGCTCCTAGGCTGAGAGAGGGACAAGAGAGACAGGAGACCCCTTTGTTTCAGGCATCAAAGTGGTGCTTGAAAAACTGGAGTCAAAAGCCTGTGCAGATGCCCAGGGTGGGGGACGAGGGGCTAGTGCTGAGCTGCTCAGGCCTGCCCCTTCCAGAACCTACTTCCCTGGACACACCCTAGGGCCAGCCTTTCAAGCAGAGTGTCTCAAAGGTGCTTCGTGGTACTGATGCTTCAGAGGATGCATCAGGGTTCTGGGCCGGGTTGAGCAGTGGGTTTGGGAAACACTGGGTTAAGGGAATGAATGACTATTAACCTTACTGCACAGAAGGGTTTCTCACAGCCTTTAAAATGCTAATAGCTTATGAATGGGGCAGGGGAGGTGCAGAGAGAGGAGGAAGTGTTTCCCAATTCCTTTGAACACTGAAACCTCCCTCATCACCCCTCCACTTTGGGAGAGGCAGTTTTATGTCCTCACTCCAATACTTCTTGAGGTGACTGCTGATCTGCCTAGCCCCTTGTAATCACCCAGATCCACAGGTGTGGAGATGGCAAGAACAAGACAGCGAATGTGGAGACATCAAAAGAAACTCTGAAGACACTACTGTAGGGAACAGAGCCCCCAGAGGCTCCTGATGAAGGCTGGCTGCTCACCCCACTCCCTCCCACCACCCACTCTTAGGCTCAGGGTCCACTGTTGCTCCTAGGCCAGACTGCAGGGTGATGGAGCCCAAGGCAGGGGAGCTGGCTGGTCAGCCTCTCTTTCTGTTATGCATTCTGGTTCTGCTAGAGAAGGTGGGGCTTACTAGCAACCGCTGATCCCATATGTTGGGTTCAAACCCCAGTGATGGCATCTACTTGTTGAATGACATTTGAAAATGTTACTTAACCACTTTGTGCCTCAGTTTCCCCAACTATGAGAGGGGAGCTTCAAAAAGTTCATGAAAATACAGAATTGAAAGAGAATGGAATTTTTCCATAAACTTTTTGAAGCCCCTGTGAACATTACTTAGGACCGTGGTCATTCACATCACATATTACTATTATTATCATAACTATGACTAGTGTGACCATGTTCCCTTGCTTCTGCCCAGTGCTGTACCCCAGTGCTGGGGTTTGATTCAGACTTGGAGTAAAGAGACCCCCAGACAGACGTAGGTTTAAGCCACCCCACCTGGCTGAAGCTGTCTCCTCAGGTAGAGAAGATGGCGTGAGATACCCTTGTGGTGCACAAAGACTGCGCCCTGGTACCTCTCAACTGCTCTGTGAATGTCAGTGTCCTTCCTGTGGGTTTGCCCAAGCTCCGTTTGAGGAGCAGTACGGTCTCTGTGAAATGGACTTTCTGAGAAGAGTACTGAACAGGAATCTTTGGGGCAGGAAGTAATTCCTAGACAGAGTGAGAAGCCCAGCTTGGATCCCTGCTCTGCTTCAGGCCCTAGAGGGACCCGGAGCCAGCTGCCTCCCCACTCTGGGGTTCCAAATTCTCCTCTGGGGTTGGGACTGGGAGTCCTGTCTCCAGCTACTCTTTTGGGTGAATCTCTATCTGTGAGATTAGGACTAGAGTCATAGGGGGTAGAGTCCGGTTTACGTTTACACACCTTCCTCTGAGGAGAACCAAAGGTCAAGGGGTCATTGTTTCAGAAAGGGGGTAAACCAATCCCAGCTTCCACAACTTTCCTTTCTTTCTCTATGTATATCTCTCTCACACACAGACACATACATTTACACGTACAGAACAGGATCTGCGACTCGGGTGACAGGTGAGGGTCTGAGTCCCCACTGTGTTGGGTCAGTCCACTAAGAGGCTGTCTACCCTGTTCACACATCTATCTCTGCATCTAACACTCAATGGGCTCTCAACAAGCACCTTTATGGTATCCCCTGACTCACATGACATGCAAGGCATGCACCAGGTCGGAGCTGTCATATACTGACTGGCTTAAGGGAGCAGATGCTTCTGCCCTCTGCCCAGAACAGCTGTGACCTTGCACAGCCTCTTACCCATCCTGCAAGCCCAGTTTTCCCATCAGTAAAGTGGGGGAGCAAAAAAGTTTGGACAACATACCAATTCTTTTCTCCTTGACCTTCTAGGACTTTGCCTGGAGAGGAAGCCTCGTCAAATCTCCCTGCCCCTCTCCCCTGGATCAGGCTCAGTGATTCACAGAACTGTAAGAAGCCTTGGACATCTAGTCCTCTGGATTCCAGAGGCAGATCTGATCAACCACCTTTACAGATGGGTCCAATGAGGTGAGGGTGTGAAGAGACCAGCCTGCAGGTGTGGGAATGCATGAGAATGTCTACTCCCAGAACAGGGCCCCTTCAGTTTTCCTAATATGGCTGCTCCACTCGGGGGTCACAGGAAGGGCCTCTAGATTGGTTGAGGGCAGAGCTGGCAGCTGGGAGGGATTTGGGAGCATGTTGGGAATGAGCAGGCCTACGTATACCCTGGAGACAGGGTTGGTGAGGAGCCCATCTCTTCATCACAGCTCTCACCCCCTCCTCCACAGTTGCCTGATGGGGTAAGAGGGGTGTACGGGGCAGGCTACAAGCCGCAGAGAGATGCAACAGGTCCCACTTCCTGCCTCACCCAGAAAAGCAGAAGTACCCAAGTTTAGACATCATAGTCTTCTCACCAGATGGGGTGGGGACTGGGTAGGGGCTGCAGTCAGAGCTTTTGGGGAAGAGTGTGGATATATTTCTCCTTCATATTGTCCCTGACTCACATTCTTGGACACTGGGTAAGGAGAAAGGCAACTGTATGATCCAGGAAGGATTAGGCCCAGGAAACAAGTATCAGGAGTCGAACAAAAATTATGTGTAGCGCCCTTGATGATCAGAGATCCCCAGTAACTTCCTTAAGGTCACACAGTAATGAAGCTAGGAGTCAAGCCCAGATGGTCTTGACTGGAAGGTAAGAACTTCTGGAGAAATCTCTGAGCTCCTCAGATTGTAGGATGAAAGGATATCACAGCTCATCAATAGCAAAGGCGACAGAGCCCAGAAAGGGCCAGGTCATTTCCCAAGGTTTGTGGGATCTGGTGGTAGAACAGCGACTGGGGTTCCACTGTTGATGCTAAAAGCGGCAGCCCCTCTCTAAGACTATGGAATCATTTCCCTGGGCTCCAAGCTCACACTCCCAAAATCCCCAGTCTTGGTACCTTGGCCCCAAGGCGCAGCTGGTCAATGGTGTTCTCGGCCTCAGCGTACTTGGTGAGGAGCTTGTGGTAGTCCTCCTACAGGAGAGGGAGAAGAACACGGTCACACACCCAGACACACAGCAGCCCCTCCTCACTGGGTGACCTTTGCAGGCAACCCCCAGTCCTGCTCATGGGGCTTCCTCAGAGGGAAAGAGTTTGATAGTAGGAGCTCACATACCCAAATTCAGGAGTGTAAGCGGCACCAGGACTGACCCACCACCAAGGTTCCTGTGCCACAGTCACACAGTGAGCCTCTGGGCTGATGCACCTTGATGCCTGGCCCCATCATGTCTGGATGTCGGCCCATCTGTTGACTCTGTGGGATCAGACTCACACCTATCTTTTCCACTCCTCTGCT
Organism: Chrysochloris asiatica; assembly: GCF_000296735.1. NCBI lineage: Eukaryota > Metazoa > Chordata > Mammalia > Afrosoricida > Chrysochloridae > Chrysochloris > Chrysochloris asiatica. The sequence continues at coordinate 12,007,637 of NW_006408599.1, read as the reverse complement.
CCCAGTGTCCCTAGTATGTGCTTAAGCACTTTCAATGAATGAGTGACTGACTCACCCAATAATCACTTAATGAAGTAGAAAACCAGACTCAGAAAGCACAGTTCTGTGAACTCAGAGTTCACTACTTAGCTTAAACAAAACCAAAGTGTGTCATTAAGACAAGTCATTACAGGGGAAAAACCAAAGCAAATGGCCCTGGTCACCTTTGAAGGGAACTGACTCATTATTGGGAAGACATGTTTAAATAAATAATTTTAAAAAACCCATCTATTCTGTCTTTCCCATGTAATCAATACCTTGGTAACGAAACAGTTGATGAGGGAATGTGGTACTGCATAGAAGAATCCAGCAAATAACCACAGAAAGAATGATAGAACACTATCAGTAGAATACATTTAGAATACTACCATTGTGTCACCTCAAATGAATGGCTGGACCTAGACAATGGCCATCAACAGCAAGAGGTCAGCTGGAGTCCCTGCATCCTCAGGGAAGCACACATCACCTATGATGTGCTCTTGCCCAAAATTCCTACCTGCATGGTGCTCAGGGTCTAGAGGGGAAACAATCACATGAACAGACAGGTGACTACAAACCGCAAAGGGCTCCAGCTTGACACCTCCCCATGTGGGTGTTGCTGTTAAGTGCTGTTGAATCGGCTCTGACTCATAGCTAAGTTGTAGAGGGTTTTTTAGGACCAGCCAGTGGGTTTGAACTGCCAACCTTCAGATTAGCAGATCAGTGCTTTTCCTACAGTGCAACTCCAGGACTCCACACCTCTTCATACGCAGGGAAATCAGAGGGCAGCAGGATATCAACACAGTCCAAAATGTGGGAAACTTCACAGTAAGGATCTTGTGTTCTCAACAACTAGATATCCCTTTGCCATCTAGTAAATTCCAACTCACAGTGACCCACAGAACAGAGGAGAACTTCCCTGCAGGGTCTCTAGGGCTGGATAGCCTTACGGGAGCAGACTGCCACATCTTTTGCCCATGGAGCAAATGTTATTAGAGCTGCTGACCTTTTGGTTAACAGTCTAGTTCTTATTCAATTCACCATCAGGGCTCCCTACAGAAAACATGGAAGAAATGAGAGGAAGAAACTCGTAGATTAAAAGAGATTTGGAATGGGGTGAGGGGATGAGGGAAAAACAGAGTATTGAAAGGCAGATTGGCCTAGTGCACTATCTGGATCCAGTTAGGCTCCCAGCTCGGACACACTGACACAAACAAGCCATTTATGAGACACACTGACTAGATACTGGAGGATATTGAGGAATTGGAGTTAACTTTTAGGAGTGACGATGGCTTTGTTAAAAACAGACAAAATTGATCTTAAGATATCCATTAAAATATTTTTTGTATAAAATGACTAGATGTTTGAAATTTGCTTCAAAATAATCCAGTGAGAGAGGGGAGGGGAGGTGGGTCACAGATGAAAAAGGTTAAGATGAGCAGCTATTGTTGGAAGCTGTGTGGATGGGGGTCCATATAGGATTTTCTTTCTTTTATACATTTGAATGTTTACAAAGTGGGATTTAAAAACAAACAAGCAAAACATAGGGTTATCCTTGCAGTAGGAGTGCAGTCAATGCTTATGAACCAAAAGCTTGGGTCTATCTTCCTGATTCTGGGTCCAATCGTCTCTCCTACAGCTGGGACTCCTGGCTGGACCCAAAGCCACCCAACCCCAGCCAGTCTCCAACCCAGCCCAAGAGATACCCTGGTGACTTTTCTGGGCCCATAAAAATGAGTCCAGCTCACCTGGAGCTGATGGACCAGCTTGGTAGCTTGTTCAGGTGTCTGGAACTCTTGGGGTACCCTGGTGACGGGGTGTGAAAGAGGTGAGTCCTGTGCTGAGGAGGCTTCCCCGCTGCTCAGCAGCACCTCTCGCACGATCTCAGCAGGTGACTTGAAGATCAGGGGCTGGGCAGCACCCTGAGGCTGCCAGCTGTGGCTCTTGGCCTTGGGGGGTTGGTAGCTCTCATCTTTGGGGAACCTCACTCGGGGTCCCACCTTGGAGAAATCAGGGAGTGGGTAATTTAGCCGCCCCCGGCCATACTTGGAGGCATGAGAAGAGCGGCCAGCCAGTGTGGCTCCCTGCCTGAGCAGTCTATCCTGCTGGGCTGGCCTATGCTGAGGGTTCAGGGGGCCGACAGAGCCAGTGAATCGGGAAGGGAGTGGTTTAGGGGGTATCCTTGTCCGCTTCCAAGATTGGTCTCTGGGTTGAGGGTGGGTGAGGCTAGTGGTCTCTTTCCATCCATCTCCACGACACTGGCGGCTGTGGGGTGAGGGTGGAGAGGAATCACGGAATTCTGTGAGGGTTGCCTGAGCAACACTTCCTCTAGTTCTGTCATTTGGATTTAGGAGGCGGCAGCTGGGACTCTGTGGTAAGGTTTCTGCCAGGGCAGTGGGCTGGAGGACACGGGTCTCTCCTTCCCAGGCAGAATCAAGGATGTCACTGGGGTGGCCGAGGCTCATAGTCCCACTGCTCCAGGATCTTGCAGAGCAGAGCTCAACAGATGGGTTGACCTCAGAATGTTCTGGAAGCTTATCTCCACTGCTTTCATTGTCAGAGGCCACCCAGCTTCTAGCCTGACCTTGCCTCAAAGCCACAGAACCATTGCCTTCTGAGTTGAGGCCAGCCTCATACCCCAGCCATGAGGAGCTCTCTCCAGCTTCCTCAACAGCTTGAGGACTTCCAAGGGCCTCATCTGGCTCCTCTTCAGTCATGTCCGATTGATAATTCTGCTGAGGGAACCAGTAGAGAGGCAAGTTGGAATCTTCTGGACTGTCCACATCCTCTGCTTCAATCTCTGGAAAGATACAGGTCATTGTTTGGCATATATTGGGTCTAGACTTGTGCAATCTTATCTAAACCATTCTATTTACTTATTCACCATATGGTAATCACAAGAATCCCAATGAGTCCCCCATATGGCCAGATGCTTATGGGACATCTCTTCTTCTTGTCTCAAAGGTCCTTTAAGCTCCAACCCTGCACTTATTTTTCTGACCCCAAACCTAGTCTCCCCAAGTGCTCCCAATTTCAATGGCAACACAATCTCATCCAGTTACACAAGCCAGAAACCTATGAGCCATCCTTGCCATTGCTCCCCCGAACCCCTGTAATCCAATCTGTCACTTGGCCCTTTCGATTTTACCTCATACCTACCTCTCAGACCCACCTACTCACAACCACCCCTTTGCCCAAATCACCTGGACCACTAAAGTAGCCACCTAACCATCTCCTCTAATCCTCCTCCTCATCCCACGTCTTAAATCCCATTGCCATCTTCCTATTGTTCCCGGGATATATAAAAGCTGACTCTAATATGTTCTCAGACCCCTGCCACTTGGGCCTCCATTAGCTGATTCATTTCTCTCCACACCCCTGCCTCAACTTCCCCCTGTTCTAATAACATGCATGCATGCACAATGTTCTCTCTCACAATGGATGGGGCTGTGCACGTGCTGATGATCCCTCTGCCAGGAAAACTGTTAGCCTCTCTTTGTTTTGTTGTTGTTGTTAAGTGCCCATCGAGTTGGTTCTGACCCATAGTGACCCAATATAGGGTTTCCAAGGAGCAGCAGGTGATTTGAACTGCTGACCTTCTGATAAGTGATGGTGGTGGTGGTTGTGTGCCATTGAGTTGGTTCTGACTCATAGCCACCAAGGAGCAGTTGGTGGGTTTGAACCACTGGCCTTCTGGTTAGTAGTCCAGTGCTTATCTTATAGGACTCTTGCCTTTGCCGAGTTAACTCCTATTTGACCTTCAGGCATTAATTTTATCTTCACCTCATTTAAGGAAGTCTTCTTAGATCTTCATAATTAGGTCAAATTCTCCCTTGCTTGCTGAAAGTGAAGAGGACTTAAAATATTTACTGATGAAGATCAAAAAGCACAGCCTTTGGTATGGATTACATCTCAATATCAAGAAAACAAAAATCCTCACCATTGGACCAATAAACAACATTCTTATCAATGGAGAAAAGACTGAAGTTGTCAAGGACTTCATTTTTCTTGGATCAACTATCAACACTCACAGAAGCAGCAGTCAAGAAATCAAACAACGTATTGTGTTAGGCAACTCTGCTGCACAAGCCCTTTTAAAAGTGTTGAAGAGCAAAGATGTTAGCTTGAGGACTAAGGTGCACCTGACCCAAGCCATGGTATTTTCAATAACCTCATATGCAGATGAAAGCTGGACAGTGAATAAGGAAGACCATAGAAGAATTGATGATTTTGAGTTATGGTATTGGAGCAGAATATTAAAAGTGCCATGGGCTGCCAAAAGAACCAATAGATCCATTCTGGAAGTAGTGCAGCCAGAGTGCTTCTTAGAGGCCAGGATGGCCAAACTTCACCTCTCATACTTCAGACATATTGTCAGGAGGAACCAGTCATTGGAGAGGGATATCATATTTGGTAAGGTGGAGGGTCAGAGAAAAAAAGGAAGACCCCCAACAAGATGGATTGGTAAAGTGGCAGCATCAATGGACTCAAGCATGGCAACTGTAGTGAGGTTGGCCCAAGATTGGGCAGTGTATCGTTCTGCTGTGCATAAGGTCACTATGAGTTGGCACCAACTCGATGGCATCTAACAACAACAACAATACAGGACTGGAGTTCTGATGTGGCTCTGTAGAATAAGCATTGGACCGCAAGTTATCTTCAAACTACAAGGTCAGTGGTTCAAACCCACCAGCCACTCCTCGCAAACCCTATACAAGGTCGCTGTGTGTCAAAACCAACTTGTCAGCACTTAACAACAACAACAATAGTACTTACAATGCTATCACAGCTGCAGTTTCCATTTATGGAGGTGACTGCTGAATATTTATCTCCCTAATTACACTGCAGGCTCAGTGAGGGCAAGGACACTGTCTGTTTCACTTCACAGTTGCATTTGCATAGCTGTTGTTGTTGTTAAGTGCTGTCGAGTTGGTTCCTAATTATAGCAACCCTGTATAGGGTTTCTGAGGAGCGGCTCGTGAATTTGAATCACCAACCTTGTGGTTCAAACTGACCGTGCAGTCCAGTGTTTTATCCTACAACACCACACTCCCATTTACCTAGTTGTTGTTATGTGCCATGGAGTCGGTTCTGACTCATAGCAACCTTGTACAGGGTTTCCAAAGTTGTAAATCTTTATGGGAGCAGAAAGCCTCATCTTTTTCCCACAGAACAGCTGGTAGTTTCGAACTGCTGACCTTGCGGTTCACAGCCCGATTCGTAACCACTACACTCCCAGAGCTCTTGTAGGTGCTCAATAATATTTGCACTTGACTGAATGGAAAGTAGGAAAGGTGCAAGGGATATAAAAGATGCACAGTTCCAAGAAAAGATTTTGAGAGTTGTTATAATTAGTAGGTTGGAGGTGCTCAAGAAATCCCTCTACCCACTCATCCAGCCAGTCAACCATCTATCCTTTCAGGCAACCATCCACCCACCCATCTACCTACTCACAGGCCTATTGTTGTTATTGAGTGCTGTTGAGTCGGATTCTTACTTATAGCAACCCTGTATAGGGTTTCCAAGGAGCAGCTGGTGAGTTTGAACTGCCAACCTTGTGGTTAGTAGTCCAGAGCTGATCCTACGGTGCCATACTAGGACCCCATTCACTTGCCTACTCACTCACAGATCACCATTATCCACCCATCTCTCCTTCCACCCATCCAACCACCCACTCACCCATACATTCCTTACCCACCCCTTCATCATCCATGCAGCCAATGCTTGTAATTGTATATAATATCATTTTACCTACTGGGGCACTGTAGGATAAGTGAGGTACAGTGAGGCACAGGAAGTGGTGGCAGCTGTTACATCATAACAGAGGGGTTACCATGTGACCTCTGAGAGAGATGCCTCTGCTCTTTCAACTCTGCCAATTCTCAGAAGTGGAGTCACCTCCCTGAGGGAGAACTCGGAAACAGTTGCTGAGCAGGCAGCAGTAGCAGCTCAGACAGACCCGGTAACAGCGTCTCTGCCATCCACCAGGGGTCTGCCTGATTCTGAGACTCATGCGACGGGCACTTCATTCATAAACTAAGCACAATAGCTACCACGCAGCACACTCTTAGTAATTCCCCATGCTTTATACACTTGATCAGCTGAGCCCTTCACAACCTTCAAGGTCAAAATCATTACTCCTATAGCACACATGGGGAGACTGAGTGTCAGGGGACAAAGAGAGTTGCTAAGCAAAACTAGAATTTTAATCCATGTTGGTCTCAACACTAAGGGAACATAGTTATTGTAGAAAGCAAAGGATGATGTTCCCATTACATATTGGAATTTGAAAAATCTTAAAAATGGACCTACCCATTGGATCTATCAGTTTGAATTACCAAGAAATTAATCAAGTGTAAAAAGATACACTAATATATAATTATAATATAAACAATTACTAAGTATTCCAGTGCCCAGTAGTAGGAAACTGGCCCAGTAATTTATGGCACAGCCGTACCATGGAATTCTAGGCAGGCATTAGGGATAACTTATGGAAGAATAAAGACATGGGGAAATGTTCACGTCCATTAAATTGCCATCAAGTCAGTTTCAGTTCATAGTGACCTTATAAAGGGTTTCTGAGATTGTACATCTTTATAGCAGAGAGAGTCTTATCTTTCTCCAAGGAGCATCTTGTGGGCTTGGTTGGCAACCTTACAGTTAGCAGTCCAACGCCTACCCCACAGTGCCACCAGGGCCCCTTAAATGAACAATAAGCAGGTTACAATATAGTATACAGAAACTGTCCCACATGCATGTTACATTGCACACCTATACATATGGAAAAGACTGGTTGGAGGTAGGTGGGTGGGCTGATAAATCATTTTTAATTCTCCCTCTATATTTTCTGATTTTTCCACAATGAACCATATTGCTTATATAATTAAAATCTTAAAGCTTTTTATTTATAAGATATTAAATTAGGATTATTTATAATTTAAAATTTTAGACTTTAAATTTAATTTAAAATTTTAATCATAGATTTGAATTTTTTTAATATTTTGAGCACTGCCTGCCCCGCACCCCCCCCACACACACATGAGGTTATGAGGTGTGAGGGGAGGGATGATGCCAGGAGGTATAACGGAGTTGGGGGGGCCACCTGAGCAGAGGTAGTCAGTCTCACCCTCTTCTGCAGACTCTCCAGATTCGGAGTCCTGATGCCCACTAGTCTGCCGCTCCCACTCCAGGGGCGGTAGGCGCTGCTGGGCCAGGCGGAAGTCTTCCAGGAGCTCTGGGCTGGTGGCACTGGGGAAGGGCCCTTCTTCTCCCCAGCCATGGGAGCCACTCCCAACAGCTGCCTGCTCTTCCTCGGCCCAGGCCCAGCGCCGCCGGGGCCGGGGCCCTTTCCCCAGGCCCGGCTCAGCCCAGTGGACCTCAGTCCCCGAGCTGGCCATTGGGCCTGGTCCACACTTCACCTGGGCCACTTCATCCTCAGGAGGCGAAGCTGTTGCTATGGGTGCCCAAGTTACAGTTGGCTCCTCTCAGCACCTGCCATCTTGCCCGTGACCTGTCGGGAACACAATCAAAGGACAGGATATTAACCCACAATTCCCTGGCTTTATTTAGAACAGAAAGTTACCACAGGGACTTTGGGATCAGATGGCCCTGGGTTCGACCCCTATGTTCAACTGTGGGTAAGTCTCTCCACCTTCATTGTCCTTAACAGTGAAACTGGGATGTTCATCTCTCCCTCAAGGGTTTGTAAAATGACCTAGTGCCAGGCTAACGAATCCAGTAGTCAGCACAGGCCAGGTAGTCAGTGTGTGCTGCTAGTGCTACTGTGTGGCAGGCATGGCCCTGCCCACATGAGAGCGGGAGGAAGGTGAACAAATAGACTACAAATTAAGGTGAGAGGTGATAGGGCAACACTGAGCTGGGGCCCAAGAGACCAAAGAAATTAGAGAAGGCGTCAGTTTAGAAGCCACTTCCTCTGGGAGTCTTTCCTGACCTCCCACAGTGGGGGTTGCTGTTGTTGTTAAGTGCTGCTGTTGAGTTGCTTCTGACTCATAGCAACCCTGTATAGAATTTCTCAGGAGTGGTTGGTGAATTTGAACAGCCCACTTAGTGGTTCAAGCCAACCTTGAGGTCCATTGCATTATCCCACAGTGCCACACCAGGACTCCAAAGTGATGGTGGGTAAAAAGAACAGTATTCTGATGGTGGTACTGCAGACAGGGAATGGGCGATATGAACAACGAAAAGACAGAGAGTGTGGGGAAGGAGGGGTGGTGGGCCCACCCAGGAGAGCTCTTAGGTCTTGCTCAGGTTCAATGAGCATCTAAGGTCTGGGAGGCGGCACTGAGGGTTTAGGCGCAGAAAAGTGACATCCGAGGTCCAGCTTAGGAGGTTCCATCTGGCTGCTCTGGAAGAGTGAAGCTGACTATGGGAGCATGCTGCAGAGAGACCCATTCAGAGGCTGTGCCAAGCAGAGAACTGCAGGAGCTCCTTCTGTCCCTACTCTCCTCTCTGCCTTCTCACCCTCTCATCTCCTTTAGCGTCCTCCTTTCCCATCCTCCTGCAAGCCCAGACATTCCCCAAGTTCCTCCTTTGTGCCTGCCACAGTGTCTGGCCCCAGAATCACACTGAGGACACACCAGGAAGGTATAGTCTCACCCAAGAAGACCTCAGTCTTGGGGGTTCCAAAGAACCGCCTCAAGTCAGGGCTGCAGGGCCTCCAGGTAAGCCCACCCAAAGCTCTATAGGTGGTGGGCACCATGCAGCCCAGGGAATGGAGGGGCCCAGCCCAAAGTCACACTGCACAGGACAGGCTGGGGCCAAAGGCCAGCCTCCCATCCCTCCACACAATGTGGCGACAATGGAGTGTAACTCCAGGCCTCCCTAGACAGACATGGCTGTGTGTCAGCCTCGTGAGCCCTTGGATCCCAATCAGAAACCTTGATCTGCTGACAAAAGTCAGCAGACAAATATTTCTGGACAGAGAGTTCCCTAGGGAACAGTCCAGCTAGGGAAGGGCTGGCTCCTCACGGGCTGGGATAGGAACAAGGAACAACATTCTTCTCTTCCATCTGGTTACAATGCCTGCTCCTTGGATGGGGCCCCAGAGGCCTCCATCCCCTCTCCCCTACCCAATTTCTCTCTCTGACTCCTCTCCAAATGCAGACCCCAGAATTTCCTCTAGATCACCCTGTGTCCCCTCCCTGCCACTCCCCTTCTCCCCACCACACATATGATGTGCCCATTCTGTGCTGGCTTGGGCTGGAAACATACTTGTTCTTGATTTGCTGCCACACCAAACATGCAAGATCACAGAAAAACCATAGATAGCATGGAATAGTGACTTGGCCAAGATCACCCAGCTGGCCAGATTTAAAACTGTCAATTTGAACCGAGCTCAAATTTTTTTTTTAACCACAAAGCTGTCCATCACTAAAAATGTGTACTGATATGTTCATATACACAATCTGCACTAGTATATTACAGTCATTAGAAAAAAATACAACCAAAAAAAAAAAAAAACCCTCTAAAGATGTGGTAGAAAATAAATATTTTTAAAATAATAATTCTAATGCCTGTGTCCCATGTTGTTGTTAAGTGTCATCAAGTAGATTCCAACTATTAACAATCTTACACACAATAGATTCAATGACATTTAACAACTGTGTTTGGAGTCCTGGTGTGGGTTAATGTGCTGGACTTTCAAGGTTGGTTTGAACTGTAAGGTCGGTGGTTCAAGTTCACCAGCTGCTCACAGGAAACCCCCTATAGGGCTGCTACAGTCAGAACCAACTCAGTGGTACTTAGCAACAACAACATGCACAATAGAACTGCCCAGTCTTCTGCCAGCCTCACAATTGTTATGTTTGAGTCTACTGTTGCTGTCCCTGTGTCAGCCCATCTCATTGGGGGTCTTCTTTTTCTCTGACCCTCCACTTTACCAAGCAGGCTGTCCTTCTCCAGGACTCATCCCACCTGACAACCAGTTAAAAGAACAAGAGATAAAGTCTGGTCATCTTGGCTCCTAAGGAGCTTTCTGGCTATATTTCTTCCAAGACAGATTTGTTTGTTCTTCAGGCAGTCCATGGTGCTTTCAGTATTTTTCTTCAACACTATATGATTCAAATGTATTGATTCTTCTGTGGTCTTCTTTATCCACTTACATATGCATATGAGGCCATTGACAATAGCCATGGCTTGGCTCAGGCTTACCTTAGTCCTCAAATTGACATCCTTGCGTTTTAACATTTAAAAATCTTTTGTAGCAGATATGCCCAATGCAATACATCTTTGGATTTCTTGACTGCTGCTTCCATTGAGTGTCGATTATAGATCAAATAAGCAAAATGAATTATTTGACAACTTCAATCTTTTCTCCATTTATCATACTATCTATTAGTCCAATTTTGAGGATTTTTATGATTTTTACATTAGGTTGTAATTCATACTGAAGGCTGTATGTGTTCTTTGATCTTCATCAGTATTTTAAGCCCTCTTTGCTTCCAGCAAGCAAGGCTGTGTCATTTGCATATCCCAAGTTGTTAATGAGGCTTTCCCAAATCCCAAATCCACATTACTTTTCTTATAATCCAGCTTCTCATATGATTTGCTCAGTAAACAGAATGAATAAGTATAGTAAAAGGTAACAATCCAGGCATACAAATTTCTGATTTTAAACTACTTTGAGTTCCCTTGGAAGGCGTCCTGGTGTGGTGATGTAGAATAAACATGGACTTCAAGGTCTATTTGAACTGCAAGGTACACAGTTCAAACTCACCAACCACTCCTCAGAAACCATATACACAGTTGCTAAGAGTCAGAACCGACTGGACGGCACTAACAACAAATGCCCTTGGAGTTATGGTGTGGTACTGTCAGATAAGCACTGGACTGCTAACCACAAACCCACCAAGCTGCTCTCTATGAATAGGAACTGGCTCAACGGCACACATCAACAACAAAGTATGGTCTGTTCTGTTCAAACAACTGCTTCTTGATCTATGTACAGGTTCCTCATGAGCACAATTAAGGGTTCTGGAATACTTATTCTTCGCAATGTTATCCACAGTTTTTATGATCCACACAGTCCCATGTTAACATGGGTGATGGGGCAGGCAATATACAAGAGGGAGATCAGCAGAGGAAAGATGAAGGTAGTGGGAGACACAGGGAAGAATGCAATAATTAAAGTAAATAGGTAAATACTGCTAACTGTTGGTACATGGAGGGGATTGCAACTTTTGTAATTAAGCAAAATGTATGACTTTTACAATGTAAAACTGATGATCTGCTTTATAAACCTTCACTCAATTCACAATAGAGTTGTTGTTGTTATGTGCCGTGGAGTCAGTTCCGACTCATAGTGACCCTGCACAGGATTCTGAGGCTGTAAATCTTAACGGGAACAGAACGCCTCATCTTTCTCCTGCGGAACAGCTGGTAGTTTCGAACTGCTGACCTTACAGTTCAAAGCCCGATTCGTAACCACTACGCTACCAGAGTTCCTTCACAATAGAGTTAGGGGGGAAAAAGTCAGTTGGGTTCTATATACAATGAGAAATCTGAAAGGAAAACTCGGGCACTAATTCCAATTATAATAGTATTTAAGAGAATAAAACACTTAGGATAAATCTAACCAGGGACGTGGAGGACTTCCAAAATGAAAACTATAAAACGCTGCTGAAAGAGATTGACAAAGACTTACAGAAATGGAAAGATTGTTCATATTCATGGATTGGGAGACTTAATATTGTTAAGATGTCAATACTATCTAATGTAATCTAACAATCGATGCAATCCCAGCCAAAATTCCAACAGCTTTCTTTACAGAAAAGAAACACCAATCTTCAACTCTTGTATATAGAATAACAAGAGGCCCAGAGTAGCTAAAACCATGTTGAAGGAGAAGAAAAATGTAGATTTTAAAACATACAGATTAAGCGTTGGACTGGTAACCTCTATCTAGGTCAAGGTTCAAACCCACCAGGAGCTCGACTGAAGAAAGATGCAGCTGTCTGCTCCCCAAAAGATTTAGTCTCAGAAATCCTATATAAGGTCACTATGCGATGGAGTCGACTTGAGGGCAGTGGGGTTAATTAGAGCCTCCTCCGGGGACCTGTATAACAATAGATGCACAGACCAATGGGATAGCATTGACAGAGCAGAAATCTACACATCTATGGTCAACTGGTTTTTGACAAGAGTGCTAACTCCATTTGATGGGAAAAGGGGTCTTTTCAACAAATGGTGCTGGAGAAATTGGGTTTCCACATGCAGAAAAATGAAACATCATATACAAAAACAAATTCAAAACGGGTTAAGGATATAAATGTACAAACTAAAACCATAAACTCCTTAGAAGAACAAGCAGGGCAATGCTGACATGTCTCGCTTTCAACAATGGATTATCTAATATAATAAAAGCATAAACTGTGTAAGACAAAATAATAAATGGGAGCTTTATTAAAATTTAAAACTTTTGCTTATCAAAAGACCTTACCAAAAAACATGAAAAGACAAGCTACCAACTGGGAGAATCTCTTCAGAAACTATATATCTTTATTTATAAGAATCGAATAAATAAAATTTAGATAATTTACCAACAAAACAACAAATAACCCAATCATAAAATGGGCAAAGAACTTGAATAGGCATTTCACCAAAGAGGGCATTCAAATGGTCACCAAATACATCACTTAGTGTCATTAAGCCATCAGAGAGCTGCAGATCAAAACAACATTAAGATACCATTTAATTCCCACTAGAATACCTAGGGATATGTGTGTGTGTATGTGTATATATATGTTGTTGTTGTTGTTAAGTGTCGTCGAGTCGGTTCCGACTCATAGTGACCCTGTACAGGGTTTCCGAGGGTGTAAATCTTTACGGGAGTAGAAAGCCTCATCTTTCTCCCACGGAGCGGCTGGTAGTTTCGAACTGCTGACCTTAAGGTTCGCAGCCCGATTCGTAACCACTACGCTACCAGAGCTCCTTTATATATATATATATCCACATACCTTGGTAAGTATGGCAGTTAACTAAAAATCTAAAAACAGGACTACCATATGAGTCAGTAATCCACTCTGAGGCATACCCAAAAGACTTGAAAACAGACTTGTACACCGATGTTCACTGCAGCGCTATTCACAATAGCCAAAAGGTTGAAACAACCAAAATGACCATCGAGAGATGAATCGATAAATAATACGTGGTACGTACATACAATGGAATACTACTCAAGTCAGAAGGAAAAATTAAGTCTTGACTGGCACTGTGGAGTAAGCACTGGACTTCTAACAGTATGGTTAGTGGTTCAAACTCACCAGCAACTCCTTGGAAACCCTATGCAGGGTCACTATGAATTAGAACCAATTTGACAGCGCTTAGCTAACAACACAACATGCTACAGTATGAATGGAACTTGAAGACATTATGCTGAGCGAAATCAGCTAATCACTAAAGGGCACAAACAACCTCACTTAGAGAAAGAGACAAGAAAAGGTCAATGCATAGAGACTAAGAGTTTATTAGTGGTTACCAGGGGTGGCAGGGAGGAGAAAAAGGAGGGCTAATGGTGATGAAAAAAATCACATTGATTAAGTGTAGGTTTGCATAGACAGTTATTGAAACTGTTTCAATAAGTAAAAAGTTGAACTGGCAGAAGTTGTGTGATAGACACACTTACAATGATGACAAAAACAAACAAGCAAACAAAAGCGAGTAATGCAGAGGCTGCTTATGACAACCAAACACCTCATGGGATTTGGCTCCTTGGGATGAAGGCTTAGGTCATGATTTCGTAGGGCATTCCAGTTAATTAGCCTAATAACATGTTTTGCGCTTCTGTTCTACCTCCTAATTTTGTCTGCAGTGTCTGGAGACTTAAAAGCTTGCCAGTGGCTATCCAAGGCACAACAGCTGTTGGCTATTCACCTGGAGCAACAGAGGAAGAAGTCAGGAATAGGAGGAGGGAATGGAATGTGTGTCTAACGGCCACTATGAACAATTGCCACCTTGGCCATGATACCAGAAGAACTGGATGGTGCTGGGTTACCATGACTGAACACTTTGATCAGATTTCATGGAAGAATCCTGATCAACAGGAGGAACATGAAGAACAGTTTCAAATTCACATGGACTCAAGACTGTCCTGGTAGGGCACTGTAGTTTAAGGTTGTAAGGTAGGTTTGAGTCACATGGTTGGTGGTTCACACTCACCAGCCACTCCATGGAAACCCTATACAGGGTCACTATGAGTCGCAACCAACTCGATGGCACTTAACAACAATGACAACTAGACTATCTGGATCCATGAGCCCTTGAAATTATTGCTCTGAGATCATCTTTAAACCTTAAACAGAAAATATCCCCTTGAAGTTACCTTAAAACCAAACAATAGTTTAGTCTAATTAATCATATGAGATCAAATTGATAATTGTTATTGTTGTTGTTAAGTGCCGTCGAGTCAGTTCTGACCCATAGCAACCCTGTATAGGGTTTCCAAGGAGTGGCTGGTGAGTTTGAACCAATAACCTTGTGGTTCAAATTCACCTTATGGTTTAACACTGCAGCGCCACACCAGGCCTCCAAATTGATAATGGCAACTCGAAAAATCAGATAATAAAGCAGTGAGTTTATATTAATAGGAGAGGAACAACTCAGGAAGGGAGAGCAAGAATGGTCTACAACCTGTAGAATGCAATCCGTGTCACTGAACTATAACTGTAAGTCTCAGTTACCCGGTGCTGCTGTAACAGAAATGCTACAAACTGATGGCTGTAATACACACAAACTTATTCTCTCAGTTCAGGAGTCCAAATTCAGAGTGCCAGCTCTAGGTGAAGGCTTTGTCTTTCTGTCAGCTCTAGGGATAGGTTCTTGTGTCCTTCCATCATCTGCAGGCCCAGCAAAACCACTGAGAATCATGACTCACCCATGTTGACACATACTGGGCGGGGGGGGGTACACAAATCTATGATAGTGTATGCTTTGCTATATATTCTCAACAACAACAAAATAAAACTTAGGGAGAAAAAGGACTTAAAAAAAGAGAGTGAAATCATTTCCTCAGAATTCACATTTCTGGCCCTATCTGCAGTGAGTCTGAAACAGTGGCCCCCATTTTGGTGCACCAGGCACCTTCTCACCCCTGCTGTAATGGCAGGTGTAGGAAGTGCTAAGCTGAACGGTTGCTTTTCTTTCTGAAACCTCCACTGAGGAAGGGGCCCAGAAGGCGGGAGGTATGTGTGGTTTTAAAATATTTTTAAGGACTTTTTTCTAGAGCAGCCACAGAGTGGCCTGCCCAATCACAGAGGCCTCTGGGTGCACAAAGGGGAACATCCTACCTCTGGGGGTGACTCAGTGAGCTCAGAAATCTCACTGTGGCCAGGGGAAGCTGCACGTCAGAAGTGCCTGTGGTCACAGGCTGGAGTTTTACAAATGACCCTCAACCTGTGAGCATTTTCTGAGCAAGCCCTCGGCCATCATGCAGGCAACAGCCCTCAGTGCCACAAAGCCCTAGTCAGGCACAGCACACCAGCACATACCGGGTCAGTCAACAAACACATGCATGTGTCAGCCACATGCCAGCCTCGCAGGGTGAGCAGAAAGCTCCTTGGGCTCCTATGAGAGAACCAGGCTGGGCCCCACCCTGGCGAGGCTACAATGCTCAGTGAAATACTGGGCTCTCCCCTTGCATCTCTGGTGTTAAGCTGTCCTCACTGTAAAATGGAGAAAACACCACCAGCTCTTGATACCACAAGAGATGTGCTCCTGCTAGAGTAAGGTGGTTGGGAGGCAGAGGTGGGAGTAAGTGAACTTTGAGATTCTGAGTTGATTCCATTAGCCTCTGAGGACAATAGACTCAAAACTGTAATCCTCGTTCCTCCTTTCTTGTGGTTCATGACCACGGAGTTGAATCCGACTCCTTGTGACCCCACATATGCAGCGTAGAGCTACTCCATAGGGTTTCCAGGGCTGTGTCTATTCTGAAGCAGACTGCCGGATCTGCCTTCAAGGAGCCTTTGGGTGGTTTTGAACTTCCGACCTTTCAACTAGTAGCCAAATGCTTAACTGTTTGAGCCACCCAGGCAAAATAATTTCAAAAAAAAAAAAAATGCTTAAGAAAGAAACCGATGATTTCAAACAATGTGCCAAGCACTACATAAGATACAAATGATGCAGAAATGAATCAAAGTGTACCAGAATTTCAAAGGCGGGCATACAGCCATAGAGGGACTATTACAGTAAGAGGCACTAAGTGCTTGAAAGATGAAAAGGATCCCAATGAGAAGAATGGAGAAGGCAATTCAGGCAGGGGAAGAGCACAGACAAAGGCCTGGAGACCTCAGGGTATAATCAGAATTGGAAGGGAGCAGGGTCCCAAGGCCAGACAAAGGCGGGCTGTTCCAGGTTGGCCTTCACAAGGGCAGCAGGATTGCACTGAGGGGACTCACTCCAGGAGAGGTTCTCTGGGCTAAGTCCCCACACCTGAGGCCTCTTCCCCATGTGAGCCAGGCTCCTCCTTCCTCCCTGCTGTCCCCACCCGGCTTCTCTGCCCACTCCACTGCTCTCAAACCAGACTCCTCTCTTTGTGGCTCAATCTCTCAGAATCACCCAGGCGCCCGGGTCCTTTACTGCCTACAGCAGCTGCACACCCCATCTCTGCCTCCCCTGCCTCCTGAATCCCCTACCCAGACAGCAGAGCTACCTGACCCTTAGGGCTCCATCCCTGACATCTCTCAGATGAGGAAACTGAGGTGCAGAGACGTGGGGGACTTGCACAAGACCTTCTGGGCAGGAAGCAGGGCCCCGGGGATTCAATGCAAGCTGCTGTGACTCTGAAGCTGAGGTTGTCAAGCTAGCGCTGGGGTGGGGGGCTGACGGGAGGGTGGAAAGGGAAGGCAGACCCCTCATATCAAGTAACCAGACCTCCAAAAAAGGCTCAGGATTCTGAGCTGAGCCTCTCTCCTGACCACCGGTAAGCATAGTTCCGAGGGTTTCCTGCCAGCCCCCCAACGATGCGTGAGCCCTTCTCCTTCTGCAGAGGAGGAGAACGTGAGAGGGGGCCTTGCTTGTCTCAGTCTCTGATCCTGCCAGCCAGGAAAGCTGAGCTGGGTCTGTGCTGGCCTCAGAAAGTCTCAGGCTCCTCTCCTTGCCTAGAGGTTGCAAAAGTGGGCCACTCCTTGCTGGGGACACTGTCTGTGGCCTCCAGCCTGCACCCCCATCCTGCATCATCTCTGAGGTCCCAAGCAGCAGTGGGATGGGGAACGTCAGGCCAAAAAGGGCCAGGTTTGTCCAAGTTCACACAGACATCAGACCGGAGCTGGGACTGGAAACGGATCAGTCCTGAACCATGACAAAATACAAAATCCTCCCTAAACACCCCCCCC